>NC_088883.1:25969917-26068524 GCF_032884065.1 Artemia franciscana | reverse complement strand
CTTACTAAGGATTTTTTGTCTGCAATGGATCCTTCAGCTTTCCTTTAAAGATATGGGGAAGACTGTTTGAGTTTCTTGTGGGAAAGAGTTTCATTAACTACATTTCAAAACCTTATATTCTGCCTCGCGTTTCTGCATGTTGCTAAAATTGGCTAATTAAACTGACAAGTAGTAATTATGCATCAGATTGCTTGGGAATATAGGGATCAAGAGCGAACATTTTTGATATTTATTTTTTTTCATCCAGTACTAAATATAGCCTACACCTTGCTGCAGTATTTAAGTTTTTCTGTTTTTTATGGCAAGTTCTTCTTGCCATAAAGTTTTTTTATGGCACTAGTTTTTTTTTCAGGCTATTATTTACTTGTTTTTTGTTTTTTTTTTTTTTTGTCAGGCTTGTTTTTATAGCACTTGGTATTAACTAAATGACATATAGCAATCGCAAATTCTGTCGGTCTGTCTGTCTATCGGAATGTCGGTCCTGGTACTTAAGGCACTTCCAGGTAAGCTAGGACGATGAAATTTAGCAGGTTTATCAGATATCAGACTTGATTAAATTAGAAATAGTCGTTTTCCCGATTTGACCATATGGGGAGGAGTGGGGGGCCGGTTAATTTGGAAAAAATAGAAAAAATGAAGTATTTTTAACTTACGAACGGTTGATCAGATCTTAATGAAATTTGATGTTTGGAAGGATATTGTGTCTTAGAGCGTTATTTTAAATCCCAACTGGATCTGGTGACATCAGGGGGGGGGTTGGTTGGGGAAACCTAAAATCTTTGAAAAAACTCAGAGCGGAGGGATCGGGATAAAACTTGGTGGGAAAAATAAGCACAAGTCCTAGATACGTGATTGACATAATCGAAAGGGATTCGCTCTCTTTGGTGTAGTTGGGGTAGAGGGTTAATTCTGAAAAAGTTGAAAAAATGAAATATTTTTAACTTACGAACGGGTGATCGGATCTCAATTAGATTTGACATTTAGAAGGATATCGTGTCTCAAAGCTCTCATTACAAATCCCAACTGGAACTGGTGACATTAGGGGGAGTCTGGGGGGGGGGCCTAAAATCATGGAAAACGCTTAGATTGGAGGGATCAGAATGAAACTTGACGGGAAAGATAAGCAGAAGTCTAAGATACGTGATTGACATAATTGGAACTGATCCGTTCTAATGGGGGGGGGGGGGGGGTAATTCTGAAAAATTGGAAAAATGACTTACTTTTAACTTACAAAGAATTGATCGGATCTTCATGAAACTTCATATTTAGAAGGACCTCGTAACTCAGATCTCTTATTTTAATTCTCAAACGGATCCAGTGTCATTAAGGTTGGGGGGGATTGGAAATCTTAGAAAATACTTAAAGTGGAGAGATCAGGATGAAACTGGATGGGAAGAATAAAAACCTTTCTAATATACGTGACTGAAATAACCGGATCTGCTCTCTTTGGTGGAGTTGGGGGAGGGGGGTAATTTGGAAAAATGAGGTATTTATAACTTACGAAAGGGTGACCAGATCTTAATGAAATTTGATATTTAGAAGGATCTTGTGCTTTAAAGCTCTAATTTTAAATTCCAACTAGATCCTTTGACATTGGGGAGAGTTTGAAGGGGAAGCCAGAATTCTTAGAAAACGTGAAAATTGGGGTATTATTGTCTTACGAATAGGTGATTGGATCTTAATGAAACTTGATATATATAGAAGGATCTTATGTCTCAGATGCTCTATTTTTTATTCGAATTGAATCCGGGAACATAGGGGGTTGGAGGAGGGAAAGAGAAATCTTGGAAAACGCTGAGAGTGGAGAGATCGGGATGAAACTTGATGGGAAGAATAAGTAACTTACTACTTAATCCTTACTGCCGATGGTGCCAGGTTGAGAGAGCAGGAAACCCTGTCTTTAGCAGACGCGGGAGCATCTTCAAAACTTATTCCTATCTTGTTTAGGAAATGGTGCTGACTATAAGACCATCCCATTCATGGACGGCCACATGATCTTTTCCTAAGCCATCAAGTGGTTGGTATATTAAAATTGGCAGTTGAATTAACCCCACCAGGGACTAATCTAGAGCAAAATCTTGGGGGGGATTTGCCAAGGGTGCCAATGAGCATATTTTTTGTGGGGAGGGGGGGGGGCTTAATGTGATAAACATGCCAATAATTGACCAAATTACCAGATTTACTCTAAAAAAGTGAAAATACGTGGAAAGAGGGTGCCAGAAAAATATTGGGGGTAGATGTTCTCAGCCTCCATGGATCCACGGGTGAATCTTTTTCTGTTATTTTTCTCTGTTGTCTGTTTACGAAAGTGTGTTACTCCTTGGAATTTAGTCCTAATTTCAGGATCTTAAAAGGTGTGTTGGCATTAAATATTACCCACAAAAAAAATACTTCAAGTATAGTAGACCAGGGCTTATCGCCGTTAAGGAGAACTCGAGCTGCAACGGCACTTTTGATTCTCATCTTTGTTTCTTGTTTGATGTTTGACCAGACTAGACATTATAATCAGACGAAAGCCGAAGAATGAGTGGTAGAATTGATGGACAGTGAGACTATTCTGGTTCTCCTTGAGCAGGGAGACTATTACCAGTCATTTTTATCCGCACTTTCTATGCTTCTTTCTGTTCTGATCCTCAACTGTTCTATTAGTCAAGGAGTCAGGATAGACTAGATTTGCTCAATGTTTTGCAGTGAATGTACAGTGTATTTCCAAAATATCTTTAAGGTTATATACGTCTATAAGAGCTGTATTAACAGGGTTAATAAATCTCTAATTGCTACCTCTCGTTTCTAATTGTTCTAACAGCTTTTGCTTCTCATTCTCTTATATATTGACTCATTAAAAATATTAGCAAAGATCTTTCAATATTATGTGGATTTCTATATTCAAAGTAGCTAAACTATGTAACAATTTTTTTTTCTTGTTTCAGGCATTCCGGTCATCTATTCATTTAGTTCAGAAATATTGAAAAAGAGGGATTTTGCAGCTTATATAGCCAGCAATACCAATTATCCTCTCATCCAAGTATGCACTGCAATGGACATGATTGTAGTTCCACCATTATATAAGGACCACGCTATTAAAAAGGTAAATTAGTTCAAACTGAGAATTGGTGAGACAATTTTTAAAAGACAATGAGTTTGCACATGATTTAAAATTCATTTTTTCCTTGTCCTCGCTGGTTTCTTTGACCCCTTTTTATTACCTATATCTTAGCTGTTCCAGACGTCGGGTGACCAGATCTAAATGAGATTTGATATTTTGAAGGAACTCCTGGCTCAGACCTTTTGTTTGAAATATTGACCAGATCTGTTGACATTGAGGGGAGTTGGGGAGGGAAACTGAAAATCTTGGAAGGCGCTTAGAGTGGAGAGATCGGGATGAACATTGGTGGGTGGTAGAACGAGCAAATGTCGTAGATACGTAAGTGACGTAACGGGACTGGATCCGCTTTCTTTTGGGGAGCTAAGGGGTGGGGTTCTATGCTGTATCGAGTTTGGTGCTTCTGGACGTGCTATGACAATGGAATTTGGTAGGTGTGTCAGGGAGCTGCAAAAATTGACTTGATTAAGTCATCTTATCCCCGATATGACCATCTGGGGGCTGAAGGGAGAGGAAAAATAAAAAAATGAAGTAATTTTAACTTAAAAGTGGGTGATCGGATCTAAATGGATTTTGATATTTAGAAGGACTTCGTGACTAAGAGCTCTTGTTTTAAATCCCGACCGGCATTAAGCCTCTGATTTTCCTTTTAGTTCAACCTATTGATTCTTAGAATTTTGCTAGAGCGAATGTTACTGAGAATATAAGGAATTTTTGGTTGAATCCAAAACTTCGCATAATTTAAGGAAAATTGTGGGATATCCTCCTCTCCTCCTCGTTCGAGTGCAAGACTGGAAGGATGAAGATGAATGGTAATAGAAAACTAATTAGAGGTCTGGGTTTTTAATGTCATAGTGGAACGTTATATTAAAACATCCTGTCTAAACCAGAACATTCAAGCTTGTGATTATATTTTACAAGAGCCTCTTCAACATTCTTTTATAATTAAGAAAAATTTTATTGTTTATTTAATTAAAAATTACTAACTAATTATTTTCCAATTAATATAACCTACTATTTTCTATCCACTTAACTTTTCGGTGGGATGATCCAGAAGATGATCCTGGCGAAGCTGGAGACAAAGGTTTTGAAATATTTTGTGCTGTGCATCCCATGCTTAATAAAGTCTAATAGGGTTAATTCTCTGTAAAGTATAAGTATTCTGGGTCTTCTGCTAAAATAAAATACTGAAACGGTGCCTGTTACTGCTGCTAGAACATTTCAGGTTGTCAACGTGCGGTTGCACGATCAGGGTGCTTGCTTGGCTAGTATACTCTAAAAATTTTACGTTAACACTATCATAAAAAGCAAAAGAGAGTGAGAAAGAGGATGATGATGAAGTGAGAAAGGGAAGTGAATCAATAACATAGCTCTTTTTAATGATTAGGACAAGAAACTACGTAGCTACCACCACTCCTTAAACAAATGGCTGAATTTGCATTTCGTGTCAAAAATAGAAAAAAAATTACTACCTAAAGAAATGTAAATTTCCGATTAATAGTATTATATATGCATGCATTTAAAAAAAGGAAAAAAAAATCGAATTGGCGGAGTGATGGAATATTATTAATGACCCTTCTTATACTAGCAGTATTATTCGCAGTGGTAAAGTCCGTAAGTAAAATTGTTGACCCAATTCTTTATTTAATGCCACAAAGGGGCGGATCTACAGCAAAGTCTTGGTTTAGGCCCAACGTGACAAGGACGCCAATGAGCAAAATCTCTGGGGGGGGAGGGATGCGACAAAGGTGCAGATAATTGACCAAATTGACAAATTTATTCAACAAAAAAAAGAGAGAAAATAGGAAAGAAGACGTCAGAAAAAATATTCCTGCTTCTTTAATTCTAACTTTATTTGTTTTTACGAGTTAAATGTTTCTGTCATCGCAAATTGCTGCATCTACGACAATTTTTTTTCCAGTATTTTCTTAATGCCTACGAGAGTGATGTGAGTTGCATTTTGTTTGACGATGTTGGTCCTACATACAAACCGTATGAGATGCTAAAATGTTATTTGAAGAAGAAACCTGAAGGAAAGAAATTGCTGGTTATTGGCACTACTAGCACAAGGTACTTGGGTTTTTCTTATTTCTCGAATGCGGAGACTATATGAAACTTGCAAGACTTCAAACTCTAGCCAGTTTCTCACAAAACTATTTTAGAGTAGTGTCTTTTTATACACGAACCTGACATGAATTTTTTAGGTTATTTTGCTTCTTCTTTCTTCTATTTTTCCCAAGATGACAAATTTGGAAATGACTAGTGCTAATTTACAGTTAAATGATAAGCAAAGAATTGAATAAATGTATTGAAATAAAATTTATCGAATTAATCAAATTAATTGCATTTATTATTATCTCTTTGGACTAAATTATTTGAAAGACCCTACTGAACGACCAGTGACTAGACTCGGACAGATTAAAAATAATTGTCGACAGTTAATGACTTACCCTGCCTCCAGTACCGACAGATATTGCAAAACATTTGTCTCTTATTTTATTTGGTATTTTGATAATATTACCATGACAAATATTTAATGTTCGGCGCAGTTTATTTCAGGTATTTGCCTATGAGTATTTTTGGATACACCAACTATTTATATACTTAATTATTTTGAAATATTCTACATGAAAGGTCGCTATTTTATTCGTAAAAATAGGTTCTTGACTTATTTTAAGTTTGTTTTACGACTCATTCCAATTTATTGACCTTGAATCAGCCCTTGTTTCCTTAATTTTTTGTGTTTTATGGTTTCAGGATTTAGCTCTATACCTTTTTTTTCAAAATGTTTTTAAATTCGTTTTTTATGGCACTTGGTATTAACCAGGTGACATAGCAATCGCAAATTCTGTCGGTCTGTCTGTCTGTCGGTCCCGGTTTTGCTACTTTAGGCACTTCCAGGTAAGCTAGGACGATGAAATTTGGCAAGTGTATCAGGGACCGGACCAGATTAAATTAGAAATAATCGTTTCCCCGATTTGACCATCTGGGGGGAGTGGGGGCCCGGTTAATTCGCAGAAAATAGAAAAAATGAAGTATCTTTAACTTATGAGGGAGTGATTGGATCTTAATGAAATGTGATGTTTGGAATGATATTGTGTCTCAGAAATCTTATTTTAAATCCCGACCGGATCTGATGACATTGGGGGGAGTTGGAGGGGAGAAACCCCTCCACTCTCTTTACTACTACTACTATGAAGAACTCACCGCAGCACCAAGCCACTGGAGTCCAACACAGCTACGCACGCTCCTCTACTTCCAATTTATTCAGAGCCTCCCTCTTTACACCCTCCCAGGAATTTTCTGTTCCCTTTTAATGACATCCTCCCACCTCAACTGCGGACGGCAGCACCAAGCCACTGGAGTCCAACACAGCTACGCACGCTCCTCTATCCCAATTTATTCAGAGCCTCCCTCTTTACACCCTCCCAGGAAGTTTCTATTCCCTTTAACTCTTTCTTTATGACATCCTCTCACCTCAACTGCGGACAGCCTGCTTTCTGTTTACCCCTAGACAGTTGGCTGAAAAGGACATTTTTTGGTAATCTGTCATCCTTTATCCGCATATTGTGCCCCAGCTATATCTACCTTTCTCTCATTACAGCCCTACAAAGCGGTATTTACCTACGATATTTGCACCACCTACTGTTGAAATACGGTCTGTCAGAGGGTTTCATTAGTTTATTTATAATGATTTATTTACGTTTTAAGCATGACTTTTTTTTTCACTACTTCTGCTCCCCTTTGGTTTAAATTAGTTCTGTACTTATTTTAAAAAACTTCTTTTGTTGAAACATCTTCTGTTTGTTAAGTTAAATTAGTAAAGTTAAGTAATTAGTTAAGTAAAAAAATTAATTTCTCTAAGTTTTGTTGATATTTTTTTTATTGATGAATAAAAGCAAAAAGATTTTGGGTTGCTCTTCATATTCTGGACAAAATTTTGCTAGGAATTCTAAAAATAGCTATATTATAGAACTACAAATGGTTGGGTACGGTTACTAGTATTTTAAAAAATGTGAACAATTTTGGGAATTTTTGGGGGGTGAAGCTGTTCCGTCGTATCTACTGTTACAACCTTTGATATAGACGAATAATGATCAAACACTTCGTTGTAGGAATTTGTGTGTGTGTGTTATATTTTGCTTTAATAGCTTGGTTGTTTACATTTATGCATTTTGAGCTAGTATATTAGCTAATATAGTTCCAATTTGTTGTAAAAAAAAAAAAAAGGTGATGAAGAATCCCTGACAAGATTTGTTTCCAGTTGCGATTCCCTTGGTTCTGAAACTTTTATTGAGGCGTCTTCAAGTCCTGAAATTTTAATGAGATCAATAAAAGAGATCACACTAAGAATATAAAAACACTAATAACACACACTTTCAAACTAAGAATCAATACAACCATTTTTTTTCAAAGATTCTTTGTCGCTGATGAGCTCCCTTCGGTCAACAAATCAAAATTTAGTATCTACTTGTCCTTTCCGTCCAATATTCCCTCACAGTTTCAGCTAGGTCGCTTAAGGCGTTAATCTATACCATTAACCGTATATGAACTATTGAAGACGTCTTGTTCTGATATCCTGGATGGAGATAGTGTCATTTGATCTAGCTGAACATCGCCTTCAGTATTTACAGAAAGTTTCAATTATCTTAGCCGTTCCTGCCGTATTGCAGATGAACCATTTTGACACCCTGGATGCATACAGTTCACCGATTTAGTTCAATATTAAACAAAAGAACAAGTTTTTTGAAATGAAAGTAAGGAGCGACATTAAAACTTAAAACGAACAGAAATTACTCCGTATATGAAAGGGGCTTTTCCTCCTCGACACCCCGCTCCTTACGCTAAAGTCCTTTATTGTTTTAAAAAGTAGAGTTGTGTCAAAGAATCAAAAGGAGGAAAAGCCCCTTTCATATACGGAGTAATTTCTTTTCGTTTTAAGTTTTAATGTCGCTCCTTACTTTCATTTCAAAAAACAGGTTTTTTTTTTATTTAATTTCTGAAAGTTTTTGAATTAATGCATGTCTGATTTTGGCTCTCCGTACATAAATTATTAAAATGAAATTTGCATATTAATTCTTTTTTTTTGGCTAAATGGCTTTCTCTTAGTTTTGATCAGACGATTTTGAGAAATAAGGAGGGGAGGCGGCCTAGTTGCCCTCCAATTATTTGGTTACTTAAAAAGGCAACTAGATCTTTTAATTTTTAACGAACGTTTTTATTAGTAAACAAAATACGTAACTTAAGAATTAACTTACGTAACAAACTTTTATATTCTTATATTTTTTGATTATATATATGAGAGGGTTTCGCTTTTTATGCTAAAGTATTTTTAGAAACCCTCATATGCGTAATAATCTCTGTTGTTTTAAGTTTTAATGATTCTCCTTACTTTCAATTGAAAAAAAACTTTTTCATGTTTATATTTTCATTGTTTTTTTTTTATAGTAATTCTAGAAAGTCCTGCGCCCTTTTCATTGAATTTCTCTTCGCCCATGAAATATTCCTCCAAGGAAAGATCCTCCCATATAGCCCCCTCCCCTGAACCCCACACCCAAACCAAAAAAATCCCCTTGATAACGTCGGTACACTTCCCAGTAACTATTACTGTATGTAAACATTGGTCAAAGTTTGTAACTTGCAGTCCCTCCCCCAGGAACTGTGGGGGGTAAGTCATCCCCAAATACATAGTTATTATTGTTTTCGACTATGTGGAACAAAATGGCTATCTCAAAATTTTGATCCGTTGACTTTGGGAAAAAAATGAGCGTGGGAGGGGGCCTAGGTGCCCTGTTTTATCGCTCGTATAGTTGTGTTATTTTCAAATTATACTCCATAATTGAGAGGCTCCGAACACCCAGCATTGTATATTAAACTCTGAATTTGATGTTTTTTTCTAACGTGACCAGATTCGTCCTGCGCCCTTTTCATTGAATTTTTCTTCCCCCATGACATATTTCTCCAAGGAAAGATCCTCCCACATAGCCCCCTCCCTTCAACCCTACCCCCAAAACCAAAAAAATCCCCCTGAAAACGTCTGTACACTTCCCAATAACCATTATTATATTTAAACACTGGTCGAAGTTTGTAACTTGCAGCCCCTCCCCCAGGGACTGTGAGGGAATAAGTCATCCCCAAAGACATGGTTATTATGGTTTTCGACTATGTTGAACAAAATGGCCATCTCAAAATTTTGATCCGTTGACTTTGGGAAAAAAATTAGCGTGGGAGGGGGCCTAGATGCCCTCCAATTTTTTTGGTCACTTAAAAAGGGCACTAGAACTTTTCATTTCCGTTAGAATGAGCCCTCTTGCAACATTCTAGGACCACTTGGTCGATACGATGACCCCTGGAGAAAAGAAAAAAAAAAAAAAAACAAAAAAAAACAAACAAATAAACACGCACCCGTGATTTGTCTTCTGGCAAAAAATACAAAATTCCACATTTTTGTAGATAGGAGCTTGAAACTTCTACAGTAGGGTTCTCTGATACGCTGAATCTGATGGTGTCATTTTCGTTAAGATCCTGCTACTTTTAGGGGGTGTTTCCACCTATTTTCCTAAATAAGGCAAATTTTCTCAGGCTCGTAACTTTTGACGGGTAAGACTAAACTTGATGAAATTTATATATTTAAAATCAGCATTAAAATGCAATTCTTTTGATGTAGCTATTGATATCAAAATTCAATTTTTTAGGGTTTTGGTTACTATTGAGCTGGATCGCTCCTTACTACAGTTCGTTACCACGAACTGTTTGATCCCCATCGGCATTCCCTCAAGACAGAGTGTTTTTTGATTTAGTTTAACATTTCTCTCAACTTTCGGTGAAAGTTTCCACTTAATACTCTTAAATGTTGCCGAGTTATTGCATATATGCCATATTGACATTCATAATGCGTTTAATGTCTCCTGAATTAGTTCAATATACCTCTCGATATTCACTCGAAATTTTTACTTAATGCTGTTAGTTGTTCTTGAAATGTTATAAATGCGCCTTTTTTTTACCTTTATGTTCACAGTTGCTTTTGACTTTGTTGTACAATGTTTGTTTATTCCCTGAAAGTTTCTACTGTGGTCCATGGAACTTCCTGAGATACTGTCAATATGTCTTTTTGGCAACTTTGATGCCATAGTGCGTTTTGATTTTGATCAGTAGCATCTGTACAATTATCTAAAAGTCGCCTTAATACGCTAGGAAGTTGCTGAGATATTTTTGATATGCCCTTTTTTCAACCTGAATGCAGGTAGTATTTTATCGTTGAATTCAATTTGCTCTCTGATCTTTCCTTGAAAGTTAAACTTGATATCAAAAGCTGTTCGTGACATGTTGCGGATACTGTCTTTTGACAATTTCTTCGGGATTTATCTCAACATGCACCGAAGGTTTCAGCTTTATACTTTATACTAAAAGCGATTCTTGTTATATTATAGGTTCATCATTTTGACGAAATGGATGCACATAGTGTCTTTCGATTTTGTTTAGAATCCTCCCCCAGCATCCTCTGAAAGCTTCTACTAAATACTCTTAGCCGCTTTTGATATTTTGCAGGCGCGCCCTTTCGACTACTTAGGTGTATATAGTATACTTTGATTTTGTTCGACACCCTCCTCAGCAATGATTGAAGGTTCCAACTTAATACCCTTAGAAATTACTAAGATATTGGAGATGTGCTCTTTTGACTACCTGGATGCACATATATTCTTATGATTCAGTTCGATTTTCTTCTCAACCTTCTCCTTAAAGTTTAAACTTAAAACCCCTAGCTGCTCAGTTATTGTATACTAGCCATTTTGACAATCATGATATTAGTCTACTTTTAGTCTACTTTCATGTTTAATTCCTGGTCTGACATGTTGAGAGCCAAAGTAATTGGACAATATCAACGCGGTAGCTCCCGAAAATGTCTGGGACAGCACTGCAACGCAACTGTGACCATGACTGGGGTCTCATTCGTAACCGGTTTTAGACTGATTGGAAACCAGTAACATCTGGATTGCCTCGTGGGTTGGACCTCACTTCCTCAAGGCCATTGTCACACAACAGTTGCATGCGCAATCAGTTAGCAATTATAGTCTCAAAATAGTTGCCCCATGGCCGCTGGGCCTTAGTCGCTCCTGAGCCGTTCTTGATAGTGCAAATGTGTCTTTCTTACGACCTTGTTACACGTAGTACACCTTCCTGACTCTCATACAGTTCACCACCCTTCTCACCATCCCCCAAGACCTGACTAAATTGGATTTCAAAGGATTTCAATAAAAGGGGTGCCAGAATTGATAATAAGTAAAATACGCTTAGCTACATATATATATATATATATATATGTATATATATATATATATATATATATATATATATATATATATATATATATATCGTATAATATATTAGTTTTTCATCACTTATTCGATGGTTTTATCTCCGTGGGGCTCTTAGAAAATGTAAATTTTTAAATCACACCTTATCTACCCATGAAAGTTTTTGCCCATAAAATTTCTTTTCCGCCAAAAACTAATCCATGATACCCCCGCCCCTCCTTAGGTAGTGCTCATTTTCACATTTAGTATTTATCTTGTATTGACTAATTCAGTATTCAGGAACATATTTGTATCTGTGCTTTTCCTATATCACAAAATGTTCCAGGAAAGTCTAAAAGGATTTGTTAATAGCAAGCATAATTACATGTGAAGAAAAAAGGTTTTCTTCACATGGTCTTGAGGTTTTCGCTCTTGTAATGTATTTAGCCAGTGTTCAAAATTTATCCTTTTATAAATTTGTTAGTTCGGAAATATTTATTGTCTATTGTCTGCAAATGATTGACTTTTCTTTTCTTTTCTAGATAATGAAGTAGTTGGGCAGTAAATTTCGGAAAGTAAATTTCTCTGTATAAGCCTGTTCTCTGTTGCATTCGTCTTTTTGTGTATAGACGCTTATATTTACATAAAAAGACAGTGCAGCAGAACTGGTTTCTTATAATTTTAAAGTTTAAATAAAAAAAACAAGGGTTCTAAACCTCAAGTTAAATGGAATCTCAGTAAAATTTGCGTATATTTTTTTTGCTCCTCTTTTTATATTTTACTAAAAAAAAATAGAACCCTCAAAAAAATTTTAATCAATTTTGCTTCAATTTTTTACTCATCCTTCACCTAACGAATTTACTGCTCATTGAAGCTGTGCAATTATGTGGCCTCTGCTCCTGCCAAAGAACCTCTTCCTGACTCAACATACAAAAACATTTTTTTATTTTATATTTTAATATAAATTTAATCAATAAAATATTGTTTCTTTGTATTCTTGCAAACTGCTTGTTGTTCTTAGAGCTAGGGATAGTTCATAGGGACGGAGTACAAGATAGAGAAAATTAAAATAAATACATTAACTGCCGATTATTGCATATAATGTTGCCGAGTTATTGCATATATGCCATATTGACATTCATAATGCACTTAATGTCTCCTGAATTAGTTCAATATACCTCTCGATATTCACTCGAAATTTTTACTTAATACTGTTAGTTGTTCCTGAAATATTATAAATGCGCCCTTTTTTTACCTTTATGTTCACAGTTGCTTTTGACTTTGTTGTACAATGTTTGTTTATTCCCTGAAAGTTTCTACTGTGGTCCATGGAACTTCCTGAGATACTGTCAATATGTCTTTTTGGCAATCTTGATGCACATAGTGCGTTTTGATTTTGATCAGTACCATCTGTACAATTATCTGAAAGTCGCCTTAATACCCTAAGAAGTTGCTGAGATATTTTTGATATGCCCTTTTTTCAACCTGAATGCAGGTAGTATTTTATCGTTGAATTCAATTTGCTCTCTGATCATTCCTTGAAAGTTAAACTTGATATCAAAAGCTGTTCGTGGCATGTTACGGATACTGTCTTTTGACAGTTTGTTCGGGATTTATCTCAACATGCACCGAAGGTTTCAGCTTTATACTTTAAGCAATTCTTGTTATATTATATCAACTTTATGCGATTCTTGTTATATTATAGGTTCATCATTTTGACGAAATGGATGCACATAGTGTCTTTCGATTTAGTTTAGAATCCTCCCCCAGCATCCTCTGAAAGCGTCTACTAAATACTCTTAGCCGCTCTTGATATTTTGCAGACGCGCCCTTTCGACTACTTAGGTGTATATAGTATACTTTGATTTTGTTCGACACCATCCTCACCAATGATTGAAGCTTTCAACTTAATACCCTTAGAAATTACTAAGATATTGCAGATGTGCTCTTTTGACTACCTGGATACACATATATTCTTATGATTCAGTTCGATTTTCTTCTCAACCTTCTCCTTAAAGTTTAAACTTAAAACCCCTAGCTGCTCAGTTATTGTATACTAGCCATTTTGACAATCATGATATTAGTCTACTTTTAGTCTACTTTCCGGTTTTAGACTGATTGGAAACCAGTAACATCTAGTTTGCCTCGTGGGTTGGACCTCACTTCCTCAAGGCCATGGTCACACAACAGTTGCATACCCAATCAGTTAGCAATGCTAGTCTCAAAACAGTTGCCCCGTGGCCGCTGGGCCATAGTCGCTTCTGAGCCGTTCTTGATAGTGCAAATGCGTCTTTCTTACGACCTTGTTACGCGTAGTACACCTTCCTGACTCTCATACAGTTCACCACCCTTCTCACCATCCCCGAAGACCTCACTAAATTTGATTTCCAAGGATTTCAGTAAAAGGGGTGCCAGAATTGATAATAAGTAAAATACGCTTAGCTACATATATATATATATATATATATATATATATATATATATATATATATATATATATATATATATATATATATATTGTATAATATATTAGTTCTTCGTCACTTTTTCGATGGTTTTTATCTCCGTGGGGCTCTTAGAAAATGTAAATTTTTTAAATCACACCTTATCTACCCATATAAGTTTTTGCCCAGAAAATTTCTTTTCCGCCAAAAACTAATCCATGCTACCCCCGCCCCTCCTTAGGTAGTGCTCATTTTCACATTTAGCATTTATCTTTTATTGACTAATTCAGTTTTTAGGAACAAATTTGTATCTGTGCTTTTCCTATATCACAAAATGTTCCAGGAAAGTCTAAAAGGATTTGTTAATAGCAAGCATAATTATGTGAAGAAAAAAGGTCTTGACCAGACATCGCAACCACCTCGAGGTTTTCGCTCTTGTAATGTATTTAGCCAGTCTTCAAAATTTATCCTTTTATAAATTTTTTAGTTCGGAAAAACATATTGTCTATTGTCTGCAAATGATTGACTTTTCTTTTCTTTTCTAGATAATGAAGTAGCTGGGCAGTAAATTTCGGAAAGTAAATTTCTCTGTATAAGCCTGTTCTCTGTTGCATTCGTCTTTTTGTGTATAGACGCTTATATTTACGTAAAAAGACAGTGCAGCAGAACTGGTTTCTTATAATTTTAAAGTTTAAATAAAAAAAAAAACAAGGGTTCTAAACCTCAAGTTAAATAGAATCTCAGTAAAATTCGCGTATATTTTTTTTGCTCCCCTTTTTATATTTTACTAAAAAAAATAGAACCCTCAAAAAATTTTTAATCAATTTTGCTTCAATTTTTTGCTCATCCTTCACCTAACGAATTTACTGCTCATTGAAACTGCAATTATGTGGGCTCTGCTCCTGCCAAAGAACCTCTTCCTGACTCAACATACAACAACGTTTTTTTATTTTATATTTTAATATAAATTTAATCTAAAATACTGTTTCTTTGTATTCTTGCAAACTGCTTTTTGTTCTTAGAGCTAGGGATAGTTCATAGGGACGGAGTACAAGATAGAGAAAATTAAAATAAATACATAACTATGTTTATCAAAACAATTTATGAAGAGCACTTATTATACACGAACAACTATTGTATACTTTCAACTTTAAGCATCCCCTTTTAAGAAGGGGATGCCATGAAGGAAAAGTGATATTGTGGCTATGTTTCAAAAACAGTTTCGACAGATTTATTTTGGGCCCGCCATTTTATATTTGCGGATTAATGCTAAACTTAAAAAATGTAGCTAGGACTTTTTTATATATAGAGTGAACCTGATAAAAGTAGGAAAGGGGATCTTGCTTGTCCAAAAACCCCATTGCCAGGGTTTACTGTATCTATATGCTTACTAATGGCGAAGTAATAATAATCATAAAATGACTAAAATAATTAATTCTTTCAAATATATTGACCATCGGGTAAAGAATAATTTCAATTGAAAATATATTGCGTATTCATTGAAGAGGCAATGCTACTAATTGTTTTGGGGAGTTAAATGAGGGTTCCACAACTCATATTAATGGCCTTTTCCGTTTCTTTTTGTGCTGGATTTCTTCATTCAATTTAGTCTGTTTGGTTTAAGATTGTTAACTTAGAGGATTCGACTTATGCCCGCTCTGATCTCTAAAATTGTGTCTTTTCTTTCGCGAAAATGCATCGTTTTCATGCATTGAATTTTTAAATCAAATAACAGTGTATACAGTACTTTTGCGTTGACGATAGCTTCTGGTCTATGGATGTGCATCCTAACCCCAAAAAACCCTTGGGCGTTTTCATGAGTATCTAGGCTTGTATGAGAAGCCTAGAGGAAACTTTTAAGAACCTAATAAAATTATTGAAGAAGAATTTTTATCGTCCTTCAATAGAACTATACAGTAAGGTCGTGGAAATATGGCATATATTTTATGACATTTTACAAAATGTTGAAGATTAGCAAAAAAATATATATAAAACGCCTTTTAAACCGTCGATTGTTGAAAAGACGCTATACTTTTGACTGTGGGGGAGACCTGTACTTAACGTTTTCGGTCTCTAAAACTCATGAAAATTTGGTTATAATAGATTTTGAGTTGTTTGTAAATCGAAAGTAACCCTAGAACAAAAGAGGTATAGCATTAAGCGTTAATTATTTATAGCATAAGTGCAACAGCATTTTTCATAAACTTGCTCTTTGGGAAACAAGTTCTTTCTGCTGTTGTAATTGAAAACGTTTCCTGATTATGCTCCCTGGGAATCTTGGTCTACTAAACAATCCATGAGAGCCTCTAGCTGATCCAACAACCAAGACCGAACATAGCTGCTTTTTCGACCTGTGAACATAAGCTAATTTACAAATATTAAGGGCTTTGTCCCTGGGACTGTTAGGGTGATGTACACCCCGGAGTTCTTTTCATTAGACCTCGGTTTGTTTCTTGATAAAATAATCGTATCAGAATTTTCATCCGATACTATGGGGGCTACGTGGGCCAGAGTAGCAGTAAAACGGCACAGAAAGGAGGCTGGCTACCTTCCTATTATTTTTGCCCCTTTAAAAAGGGCACTAGAGCCCCCAATTTCTAATTAAATGGTTCCGTCCGAAGTTTCTGCATCCATTCAAAGTGGCCAGTGGGAAAAATAGTACATGGAAGGCACACGGTTCTTCACGTAGGCACTGCTACAGAGCTAACTTCTATCCGCCCGTTATTTAATTGTATTTCGTTGAAAGGTCTGAATATTTATAAGATAGATTTGGGTTTTGCCTTCATGATCCAAGTGCTAGAATGACTGACGTATGGAAAAAACCGGACGGTAACTTCTTGGATTTGTTTTCCTCAGATTAAGATACTGAAGCTGAACCCCCTACTTCGGGTTGATTTCATAAAGGCCATCAGACAGTTGCTGAATCGCTCTGCAACAGTGGCAGTTTTAGCAGGGGCAAAGAGGGCACTTACCCCGGGCGCAGAAATTTTAGAGGCACGAAATTCCAAAAAAATAATTTAACGGGTATAATGATTTTGCAATTTTCGCAATTTTATTTTTATTAAAATAAAGTAGAGGGCGCAATTCTCGGTAAGTATAAGCAAATTGATTCCAACATTCTTATTTTTCTCACATCTTCATCATTATACCTTGAAAACCAAAGAAAGTAACACAATAAAAGTATAAATATAGCAATGATAAGAATCCCTTTCAGTTGTTCCATGAGTTCTAAGAAAGGAAGAAAATAATTCAACACCGACACATTT
The DNA here is from genome assembly GCF_032884065.1 of Artemia franciscana. Taxonomy (NCBI): domain Eukaryota; kingdom Metazoa; phylum Arthropoda; class Branchiopoda; order Anostraca; family Artemiidae; genus Artemia; species Artemia franciscana. The sequence continues at coordinate 26,051,417 of NC_088883.1, read as the reverse complement.
CCTTAAAGAAAGATGGTGTTAGATGTGTTAGAATTAGCAGTGCAATGCAGAGATGAAGGGGTTTTCACATAAGTAAGAGTTGCCTATTATAAATTATGTCATTAGCGATTGCAGTGTCGTTGGTCAATACTAAGAGGTCGTTTACCATAGATTGTAGATATTCTAGAGCCGGAAATGGCGCGTAGGGCATCTACGAAACCTCACAAGACATCACGGAGCTGAACTGCAGCCCTGGCGTCCTTCCACTGTGGCTGAAGAAGTATCTCTCCTCTTCTCAGATCCTGTTCATACTGTTGTTGGAAGGCTTGTCTTGGAGGACCTCTTTCGTGCCTCCCTTCAGGGTACCACTCATAAAATATTACATAGGAGTCGATCCTCTGGCATATGAAGGACATAGCTAAGGTACGTCCATCTCCTACGTTTCAGAAGGTCAGTAACTAATGATTGACAGGTTTACTGGCTAACTCTTATGTCCGTATCCTTTTCCTGTCACGATATGTTCAGTATTCTTCGAAGGCATGTGTTTTCATAGGCTAGGGTGCGTTTCTCCTCTTGGATGTTTAGTATCCAGAATTCACTTGTATTGAGGAGAATGGACATTGCTATTTATGAGGTGGAGCTTCAATTGCATAGAGTATTTTTTACTGCGTCAGATTGGTTTCTACCTGTTAAAGCCAATATAGCTTGTCTAATCCTCCTCTTTATTTCATTGGCTATTTCACCATTGTAGTTATTCCAACTCTCGAGACACTTAAATTCATTGACCTGTTCAGTTGCTCTATCTTTGTATTTCAGTTTCAGTGGAAAGTCAGATGTGTCCATGCTGTTTGTCTTACTGATATTACTGATATTCCGCTGATATTATTGATATTACTGATACTGATATGATATTACTGATACAGAGATTACTGATATTCACTGTAAACCCTACTTTTTGGATCTTTTCATCTCTAGCGTCGAGTAGCCGCTGCAGTCGCTGTTTCGCTTCTTCGAGAGGAACAACAAAGTCAGCGAAGTTCCGGTCAGAGATCGATCGGTTGCAAATCTTCACTCCAGAGTCTGAAGACTAGAATGTAGTCCATAACAATTATAAATAGGAATTGGGATAGGACACATCCCTGTTTGACACAATACTTTATCTTGAAGAACAAAAACATTCATAGATTAGTGTATAACCCCCTTGAAGAGTTTGACCAATATGCCCCTGTTTCTATCTATTGAGAGTGTTTCGCTATTCCATGTCCCCAGTAGGAGAGCAGTCCAAGCAGTTATGGTGGGTCGAAGGGATGTCTTCGGGACATCTGTCGTAATCCCATGGATTGCAGATGAAAGTCCTTTTTTCAACTCTCTCACATCTGTCGTTACTTCTTTGGTTGCGGGGGGGGGGGCATCACTTATATGAATTAATAAGAAAGGTCAGGTCGACTATGGGCCAGGAGTGACTGAAGGATTTATGGTTAAAGACTGTAGAACTTAAAGAACTAGAAACAATCATTGGGACGAGGTAATTAATGATTTTGCAGAGGCTAAGTAATGAAAGCTAAATGTAAATGGAAAGAGTCAATGTAAAAATTTGTTAATAAACAAAAATTTTGGCGTGAAAATTTTGGGAGACAGAGAAGGGGGCGCTAATCTAAATTTTGGCTCGGGTGCCACTGCTCTGCCATCATAGGTACACTAAAATTGCTGTGTAAGAGCTAGCTGAGAGCTATCAGCCTAAAAAAGCTAGGTTTACAGTTGCAATGAAAGGAAGATTTTTTCAGCACCTCTGAACACGTATCGAAATATCTCAAATAGCTCTTTAATATGAGCTTAGTAAACAAACACAAGAAAAATTTTCTGTTTTATAGGAATGTTGCGGTAACGGTACGTGTAAAATGGACTGGTTTGTTCTGATACTGAGCGATCCATCTCTAACGATCCCCCCCCCTAAAAAGTTGGAAAGGTCTCGGGAATAGTTCGAACTATAATCGGATCATGTTCCGTGCAATCGACTTTTTTTAATTTTTGGTTGTCGACATTTATTTTTTGTTTGTTAATCGTCATTCATTTTTTGCAGGTTGAATCAGACCTTGAAGTTACAAGAGACCGAGTTGAAGATTTAGAAGATTTAGATTTAGAGTTCATGTTAACGGAGAAGTGTAAACTAGTGGAAGAACTTCCCGAAAAAATACACAAGAAGGAAAAAGGAGTGCAGACAATGAAAAAAGAAAAACATCTGATGGAGCAAATACATAAAGATTCAGAAGCACAAATAATGGAAGTAAGTTTTCAAGCGCCTCTGAACACGGTTTTTAATTTTTGGTTGTCGACATTTATTTTTTGTTTGTAAAGCACGGGGAAAATAATGGTGACAGAAAGTACGTCGAACGGATGCTCTAAAGCATCTTTACGAGCGCCCGAAGTACTAAGAAATTCGCAAGTTTCCCAGCATCTTTACAGAAGCCTCAAAACCTCTGAAAATATATTTTAAGATATGGTGATCCCAATGATGGCTATATAGAAAGTAAGGGATCGCTATGAAACGCGCAATAGAGCGCTAAAAAAGCACGTAAAGCAAAAATAGGAGCGCCTATCCCGTGTAATACCAAAACAGGCACAAACGTAGTTTAGAGTCCAAGTCCGAAGACTACAAGCAGCACCTCGATTCAGCGCAACACAGTGCTAATTTGCGTGCTCAAAAGTGCGCAAAAAGCGCAAAACTGATGGAAAGGTTAAAGAAACTCCGGAAAAACTGGTAATGTAGCACATAGTATGGGGAATCACAGGTAGAAAGTCGAGCGATCGCTTTATCGCATCTTTGCAATCGCTGGAAAGTGCGCTAAAAGCGCAAATCTCATCTGCTTGTTACAGAAAGTTTAGATTTGGTAGAAACACGATTTGAAATACCAAGAGTTTGGGGGTTTTGATAAGAAAGTAAATCCGTAAGCCAGAACTCGGTTCTGGCATGGCTTAATGCCCGCTTCAGGTGTAAAAATAGAAAAATTTACAAAACATCAGTTTCTTAAAACAAGCGATAATTCGATATGACATCGAACCTGCAAAATGAAGCGCGATTTAGAGCGTCCAGCAGACCCCATGACGCTTAATAACACGAAGAGAATGAAGGTTTTCGAACAGAGACTTACATGGCACTTTATTGGAGATGCGCAACCAAATAAGTCATTTCCGTTTGCTACTTTAGCTAACTCGTCATGATTGTCACTGTTTTTGGAAAATGGAATACAAAATAAGGCAATAATTATCACATAATATGGTACTTTGCTAAGATATCACATCACATGTTCAACAATCGAGATTCTAAGTTAGGCTTAAGCCTTAAAAGGGACATCAGATACATAATACATACAAATTCATTACCTATGGCAGGACCTGTTGCAAGAACATAGCTCGTTGTACTCAACTAAACTGCTCTTGCAGTTGCAGCGCCCAGAACATTGCTTTTTGCAACTGCAGCGTATAAGCTATCGACAGGTGACAGAAGCTTATGGCAGGGTTGACTATCGGGGAGTCCAAAGCCCATTGCTAGTCTGCTTTTTGCGCTTTTTCAGCGCTTCGGGTGGGCTTAACCGCTTGACTTCCTACTCATCATCATTGACGCACTTTGACGCGCATACTCGAACTGCTTTTTGTAATTGTTGGAATTCTAGTACTCTAAACTATGTTTTCGTCAGTTTTTGTATTCCATGGATTTTGCGCTTCCATGTGTGCTTTACGCGCTTTTATTAGCGCTCTACCACGTGCTTCAGAGCGATCTTTTTCTTTTTGTAATGCCACCGTTGGTATCACCATATCTTAGAATGTTTTTTCAGAAGTTTTGATGCTTCTATAGAGAGGGTGGTAAACTTACGCTTTTTTAGCGCTTCGGGTTTTTTATAGGGTGCTATAGAGCATTCGCTTGACTTCATACCTATCACCATTGGGTTCCCTGTATTTCATACTATATTTCCACTTTTTCCAGAGTTTCTCATAACTTTTCATCAGTTTTGCGCTTTTGAGCACGCAAATACGCGCTTGGACAGACGAACTCGAGCTGCTTCTTGTAAAAGTCGAAATTCTAGTACTCTAAACTATATTTTTGCCAGTTTTTGTATTCTATGGAATAGGCGCTTCCATTTTGTGCTTAACGCACTTTTTAGTGCTCTATTACGCACTTTTTTTGGGGTTTTTTGGTGCATCGTGCTCTCGTAAAGGTGCTTTCGAGCGTCCGCTTGACGTGCTTCCCGTCACCGTTTGATTTCTCGTGCTTTAATCTATATCCTCGCCAATTTTGGTGCTTTATACCAGAGGGGCATGATTCTAGTGATTTTTTCCGCCCCACTATAGCAACAATAGCAGTGATAAAAAAAACCTCATTAATATAATCATTCAAGTTATGGTAATCTTAAAATTTGTTTTTAGGTCCTTTTATCGGATTAAACGGATGTTCCTTTTTGCGGATTAAAACGGATATGAGGGTTTCAGACAGTAAAATTCCAGTACGACGTGGGGTCCGGCAAGGTGCTGTCCTCTCCCCCTCTATTTTCAAATTTTGTATATCATCTGTCCTATATTTCTTATTTTGCCTATGCGGATGATATTCTTTTGATCAGTAGGAATAAAAAAAGGGCTCTCTTTGTCTGTTTCAACAGTAGCATCTAAACTTCATGCGATTGGACTTTCTCTTAATCTTAATCTCTTATTCAAAGTGTGAATATCTTTCATTTAATAGTAATATTACTACTCCTCTAATCTGTAGATCTTTTTCCATCCCGTCGGTCTCTTCATTTCTATGGCTGGGAATTAACGTTAGTAAAACAATAAAATCCTTATGGACTCTCGCTGTTGCTGATTGCAAGAAGAACATCCAATTAAGTTACTCTAAAATTGTTGCTAACCGAGGTAGATACAATAGAAAGTCTCATGCTAAAATTATACTCGGTTTTTACAGATTATTCGGTTTTGTTTCTTTCTTGTATTTACCTTATTTTTCATAAGAAGATATCAATTCAATTCGTTCTTATTATTTCCGGTTTTCCCGTTTTCTATTGTATCTGCCCCCATGGTATAGGAATAAGAGCCTCATATCTGTTTATAGTTTCCCAGATATTGGGTCGAAGCTCACGGAGCTTGCTGGCAAATTACCCCAGTCTACTTATAAGTATCTGCCCGCCTACAGAGGCCTTACTCGTTTGCTTTAGTTTCTTGTTTTTTCTGTTTTCTGTATTGTTTGTTTTTGTTCCTTTTATTGATACTCCGCTTTGATTTTTTGTAGCGGGTCAAAATTATATTATTATTATTATTATTCAAATTTAAGTTATTTCCAAGTAAAAGTTATTAAGTTATTGAATGAAAGGTTAGAACCTTTCGTTTGCATACGCCATATATCCATGCAACCGTGTTTTATGATTCTGATTCCATTATACTCCCACCCAAGAGAGAGAGAAAGAGAGAGAGAGAGAGAGAGAGAGAGAGAGAGAGAGAGAGAGAGAGAGAGAGATTTTTAATCATAGTTAACATTGTATCGAGCTTTTGGCCGTATAATATTGAACGATAGCTGATTAGGATGGGAATTATAAGCTTTAGTGTCTCTTGTATATAACCAGAGAGACTGCACAACAGCAAAGCATTAACTCGCATGGTGAAGAGCCGATGTCTTATCGAGCAAAAAAAACCTTGTTAAAGCCAATCGGTTCATAACTATCAAAAGTTAGTGACAAAGCTTCCCAGTTTAAGTTGCTAAATTGTCGGGCAGTGGCAAATTCGTCCCTAGCCAAATACAAACTGAACAGCCAAAGCACAAAATGAACAGTCATTACGATAAGACATTAACAGAAGTGATACAGCATTAATAGTTGCGCAACCACAATCAGAGGAAAGGATAGTTGATCTTTTTGTAGAGATTTTACCCATCCAAAGTTACGACCCTGGGAAAAGTTTCCTTATTTTCGAAAAAAGGGGGAAACAACTACTAAATTTATAGGAGATTCAACGTATCAGAGGTTTTAAGCTCCTCTACCCTACTGTAGAGGTTTCAAGCTCCCTATCTGCAAAAATCTGGAGTTTTGTATTTGTTTGCCAGAAGAAAGATAACGGATGCGTGTGTAATTTTTTTTTTTTTTTTTTTTTGCAATAGCAACAAATATATATTAATACTATGGTTTTTTGGTAAACAAGACGAGATTCTATAGTTAAAATTAAGTGTGTAAAATATGACCACCCTGCCATTTTTTTTTTTCAAAAGTGACAAGTCCACTAGTATTTTTGTCAATATTTTACTAGCTTATAATATGTATGGATGAATTGAGTGTCAACTACATTTGACTGCTACTACTATGAAATTATTTTGCCAAAGAATTGTTATCCCCATCATTGAATTTGTATTGTCAGAATTAGAACTATTTTTTTACGGAGTTTTTTGGGTTTTTACGGAGTCGGTGCTTGGAGCTTAAAAACTATTAAAATAGTTGTTCCATTGAAGAATTCCACTAAATTAGGGGTATTATCTTCTACTAAGGGCCTGCAATGGTGTTAATTCATGGAAATTTAGTAGGGAGGATATATTTTCTAAAATCTAGGGATTAGGAAACATGTCTTATTGCAATGAAGACACCAAAAACAAAGGATTTTTGAATGAAAATATCCCCTCAAAAAGGTAATTTCAAAGTATTGCGGGGCCAAATTATCACTGCCCCTCCAATTGACGCCAAAGAACGTCTTATCTACCAAAGACCCTTCAAAAATTTTTAGAAAAACCAACGCTGTGATTGGCTACTAACCCAAACCATACACATAGAAAATGTATTAAGAAGTCGTTGCAATACTTTTACGAAGTTTTCCAAATACATTTTGATTCAAAAAGCTGTTTTTATCTCCATCTCTATCTTTTATCTCCAATCGATTAACGTCCTTTTTCTTTTCTAGGTTGAAAATTAAGCTGCAGCAGTAAATTTTGGAACTAAAGCTGTGAGGTCTGTGTACTGTTGCCGTCTTTTTGTGTGATAGCATTTATTTTCACAGAAAAAGGCGTTGCAGCAGACGTGGCCCCTTTTAATTATAAAGTTTAAATAAATACCAAGGGTTCTCAACCTTAAGTAAAGTTAATTTTCAGTAAAACCGTTGTTTATTCTTTTTATCTCTCCTTTTCATGTTTTAAAAGAAATGGGACCCTTAACATTTTCAAATCTATTATATTTTTTGCTCATCCTTTGCTAAACGAATTTACTGCTCATCTAAGCTCTTCTGCTCCCTGTGTGGCCTCCATCTAAGCTCTTCTACTCCTTGTGTGGCCTCTCCTCCTCGGCCAAGGAGCCGCATCCTGAGTCAAGAAACCATAAAAAAAAAGATTTTTTTTTTGTTTGTTTTTTCATCTTAATAAAAATGTTCGCTTTGTTAAGTGAAACTTTCTTATTTTTTATATTACTAGATTATCGTATACTTGCTACTTGCCGATCCTAAAGAAAGGAATTATTTAATTAACCCTGATAAAATGATTGAGTCAATTGGAAAAGTGATGTTGCTCAAAATGATAGTCCTGGAAGGTTTTTTTTTATATTACAAAAAGAAGTACCGCATCTTTGCGCTAAATTAATAGAATGTTACTTACAAACTGATAAAATAGACCAATACTCAAATATAACTATTGAAGCAATCAATTAGTGAAGCGATTCTCAGTAAACTTCAGTTTTAAGTTTATTAACTTAGAGGAGTGGATTTATGCTCCGGAAGTGAGTTCAAAGCTCGAAAACCGGTCACTTCTAATTGGAATATTTTGTGGTAATCTAAGAATATTCTAAAACAAACTCTTGGATAAAAAGGATGTACTAAAAAAGACCATTAAAACAGGGTGCTGTTAAAAGTTTGGCATCAAAAGAGTAAGACCATTTAACGACTGAAAAAAGGGTCGAACAAACATGTATTGTACCATTAGTTAGCTATATCAAATAGTAACAAAGATGTGAAATATCATTTTTGGGAATATGATGTAAATCGGTAACTTGGTGGTAAGCCATCAGCCAGCAATGACGCATGTTCAAAGTTGACTGACGAAGTTGAAAACTTGGACTGTGAGAGAGGGGAGAGGGGTGTAATTATTACAGTATTGATAATAGCATTATCAATGGCTGCAAAATTTTCTTTGTAATTCATATGATTTTTTCTATTAATTTTTTTAAGCCTTTTTTATTAACATTTGTAAAAATTATTTTTCGAATGGGTGATAGTAATACAGAAGAGGGCCCAATAAATTATATTCAAGTGTTTTGGAGCAATAAGTATAAGTGTGTCCTTGGGAGGGGGTATATTTTCACATATAATATATATTGTTATGTGTATATTTTTATTTGTTGTACGCAACAAATAAGAATTTTTAACATCTCGGTACTTCGACGTTACATTGTCCCAAAGACTCTTCCCCCTTCATGCATACATACCTGATTTAAAACACATCGCCTTGAGACAATCGATTTCACCACATAGAGTATATTGAAAGATTGGGTACACTTTAAATTAGCAAGGTCATCAAAACAGAAATACTTTTTTGCTTGTTCAATCCAGCTTAGCTGGCCAACAACAAGGATTCTCTTCTATTTTCTTTTGGTTGTTTCAGGCTGTGAAATTTTTAGTACAATAAATTTTTGTCTATGTACCCACATTGAGCCAAATAAATGAATAAGCGAAGCGAAGTAGTTAAGTTTTACAAAGCTTTTTGATACATTAAATGTTAGAGAGAGTAAGGAAGTGGCATAATGTCAGGAATGAAATTGCCTGCTCAAAATTGAAAAGCCTACTTAGACCTGCCAAGATTTTTCTACCCTAATCCATGCCTACTTGGTGAAGCCGTCCTGGCTAAGTGGTTGGTGCGCTGGTGTTGGAATTCTTTGTCCAAGGGGTACGGGTTCAATCCCAGTTGTGGCCAGTTATTTAGTTTGGGACGGGGGTTAGTGGCGTGACTTTAAGCTCAGCCAGGGTCGACCCAGCTCTAAATGGGTACCTGGAGAAATCTAGGGAAGGTAAGCAGGAAGTGTGTGTCAAAGCAGAGGACAGTTGACCCCCAGCCCCCCATTGCACTTCGTGGCTGAAGAGTCATGAAACGGAGATCAGCACCGCCGGTTTGGACCTTACGAGTCTAGTGAACCTTAAGGACCTTAAGAGTCTCTCCCATCCCAAATTAATTCAAAGCTTCCCTCTTTACACCCTCCCAGGTATTCTCCATTTTCTTTAAATATTTCCTTATGACATCCTCCCATTCCAAACGACTTGAAATAATTTTAAAAAATAATGCCGATTAGATATTACTTCAAGAGAAATTTCAGCTTTGGTCCTGTAACACTACTAATTAGTTCTGTCAATTATCCAGCTGGCTTTGATTTTTTTTTTTATTCTTGTAAAGATGTCGCCAGACGCAGCAATGTTAGTGGTGCTAGGGAATTTTCACCATGTTAAATTACCTAAGATCTAACTCTAATGAGTTTCCCAGTCTCTTTGGTACAATTAAATAAAAAAAGTTTTTTTTTAACTGAATGTAAGGAGTGACATTAAAACTTAACACGGACAGAAATTACTCCGTATATAAAAGGGGCTTTTCCTCCTCAACGCCCTACTCTTTACACTAAAGTTTGACTCTTTCTCTTAACTCCACTTTTTAAAACAGTAATAACTTGTAAAAAAAAAAGTCGGTTAGTGTGTCAACACGTGGTTTACTGACAGTAAAATTTATTACTTTCCTCAATTTTCTTCTGTAGTTTCCATAATTGTGATAATGAAGTATTATTTTTTCATCCTTTTTTTGTATATTTCACCTAACTTCACTTCTTGAATGGGGTCGCTATAATACATAAGTACCTATGTCTTTAGGGACAAAATAATCCCCCAATGTCCTTGGGCAGAGGGCTGTAAGTTCAGAAATTTGCCCATTGTTAACGTATGGTATTTGTTATTTGGAAGTTAATACATTTTTTTGGGTGGGGGATGGGGTGATTGGAGTTGGTTTCCATATGGAAAATTTTCAGTGGAGAGAGAAATTCACAGGGGTTTAACTTTTCAGGCGAAAATTTACATTAGAGAAGTTTGACAGAATTCCTGTACGAAATTCTTTTTAATTGTCTTATTTTCTTTTTACCAACTAAATTGTGCATGTGGAGATGATATGGGAATTATCTGGGGTATCCTCAGAGTGTTTCAATTTCTGGGAAAATATTTCCGTGGAGGGGGATGGGGATTTCCGAAGTGATCGAGAAAACGGTTATTAGTCAAGGTATATATCCAAAGGAAGTAAGTTCAGGTGAATTTTTCTCGCTGAAATGTCCACACAAAATTTTCGGCGAGGATGGAACTGTCTCGAAGGAATTTTGCAGAGGGGTGGGGGTGTATTTTACCACGAGAGAATTTCCCGTGAGGGAGAAGGGAATTTTTCATGAAGAGTGAGCCAGATTGGCTGGCCTTATTTGAAAAACGATCACTATATAGATTCAAATTATCAAGTTGTTTTTTTTAATAGGAAGGAGTAACATTAAAACTCAAATCGAATAGAAATTGCTCTGTATATGAATGGATTGCGTCCCTTTTCAATGCCTTGCTGTTAAGGCTAAAGTTTGACTGTTGTCCCAATTTTTTTTGGAACAGATACTGAAACGCAAGGGCAGTTTAATTAGATTAGGAAGATTTTTTAAATTTGCTAAAACTTAGTGTAAAGAGCTATGTATTGAAGGGGGCAACCTCTTATAATGCAGAATGATTTCTGTTCATTTTGAGTTTTAACGTTGCTCCTTACTTTCAGTAATTTTTTTCTTTTAATTCAGTTTCTTATGACGAGTATCCAAGGCAAATTCAAGAAAAACATACTTTCAAATTTAATTGCCAACGGTAAAATTTCTTGGAAGCGTTATTATTCGGAATGGTGGAGGGATATCACGTAATATTGCAATTAGTGAGCCCATTTCTAGGGAAGCCGAAGGGTAAATGGAACTGCATGCTTTGCTTCAAAAAAAATGTATTCCAGCATTAATTTTTGTATACTGCACATATAAATTAAAACTCGTGAATTTATACTTATATGTACTGTATATTACGTTGATGTACCTTGCGGTCCTTATCATAAACTTTCTATTCAGGCTAGGTTAATACCCTGGTAAGGTTTACCTCAAAATTACCGACAAATTTATTTTTAATTTAGTTGTTTATATATCCATAGTATCCGGCTACCCCCCTCCCACATATTTTACAAGCATATTCTAAATCTTACAAAGAGTACCCTGGCTGAACCCAAAGAAAAAATAATAATAATGGCCTACAATTCAAACAGCGTCTATTTAAAGAGGAACCATAATCATTTTTATCAAGTTCAGATGCAGCTTAAGTATTGCGACCTCGACCTAAAATTTTTGTTGTTTACTTTGGCAAAGGTGATATCCACAAGGAAAATTCAAGCGCCACAAATATTTCTTTTGTTCTAATATGCCCTGTTAAGTCAGTCAGCCTTTTAGTCCCCAGGTACAGTTGACATTGTTAGATGTGTAAAGGACAGTATTGCAGTGGACTTGCCAGGCAGAAAAAAAAAAATGCTTGGTAAAACAAACATCAGATAAGGAAAGAGTTCATTCAAACGAAAACTAAAGGTCTAATGCCCTTTCTATGTAACCAAAAGGATTTGAGGACAGCTCCCCATGGGCCTATGTCATATATATATATATATATATATATATATATATATATATATATATATATATATATATATATATATATATATACATGTATGTGCGATTAATAGCCCCCAGACACAGTTGATATTTCTTAAAGGTGTAAAGGATAGTTTTGTAATGGACACATCAGGCAATAAAAAAAAAAACATGCTTGGTAAAATAAACAGACAGGGAAAGGGTGCATTAAACTGGAAACTCAAGGTCACTTAGTCCTTAGTAATCTAAATTTTGTGACCTAAGATAAGAACTAGAATATTTGCTACAGACAACTGACGAGAAAAAAACTGTTAGCTATAGAGGAAAAATATAAAGATAACAAAAAGAGGTCAATGAACGGATAAAACCCGTCGAAAGCATTACAGAACAGGCTAGCTTATCTCTTACTTTACTAAAGCTCATTTCTAAATTTAGATTCTCATTTAGCATCAGAGGGTTGAGGTACATCTTACTTCACTTTCGACCTCTTTTAGGGGGGAAGTTAAATAACTTAATATTTTTGAATTATATATAATAATGATATTGTACAATAATTCGTTTTTACTCGAAATACTGGAGGGATATCACGTAATATGGTAATCTGTGAGCCATGTCTAGCCCAAGTCAAAGGCAAACACCAAAAACAAGAAGAACATTAGGGAATTTCTCAAGACAGTAGGAAACAAATTAGAATGAATATTTCGGCCCTATGTCCAAGGGCCTTCCTCAGCAATACAAAAATATATAACAAGAAACAACTTACAACAGATAATATCAATAAAACTAGAATGAAAAGTTTTTCAAAACAATCCTATTATCCTAACCTCAGCGAAGTTATCCTTACCTTAGTGAAACAATCCTTAGCAAAGATAAAAAACCGCGTGCTCTACTGAAAAAAAAATAATGTATTCCAGCATTAGTTTTTAAATATTGCACGCATAAAAAAAATCGTAAATTTATACTTATATATGTTTCTACTGTGTATTGTGTTAGTGTTTTTTGTGGTCTTTATCAACTTTTTCTATTTAGGCTAGGCTAAGACCCTGGTAAGGTTTACTTCAAAATTACCGACAAATTATTTTTTTAATTTTATTGTTTATATATCCATAGTATCTGGCTACCCCCCCTCAAATTTTTCAAAAACATTCTAAATTTTTGAAAGAGTGCCCCGGCTGAACCCAAAGAAAAAAAAAAACGGCTTACAATTTAACAGCATCTATTTAAAGAGGAACCGTAATCATTTTTATCAAGTTCAGATGCAGCTTAAGCATTGTGACCTCGACCTAAAATTTTTGTTGTTTGCTTTTACAAAGGTGATATCCATCTGGAAAAAAATCAACCGCCAATAAAAATTTCTATTGTTCTAATCTGTTCAGACGTAAAGAGACGTTTTTGTTGAAATTCTGTAGCGAATCCTGGTGACGGCTCTGGTGCTTTGAGGTAAATTAATGGTAGTTTGTTTCAGGGTCATTTTTTAGTAAAATTAAATGATCCATAATAATGTAAGGCTTAAAGGGGCTTTGATGATATAATATATATTTTATTAAAAAGGTAATAACCAGAACTGTCTTTTTCCCGTATTTATAGTATCTATTTCTTCTAATGTTTTCTATATATATATTTCAGGTCTATTTCCATCAATTTTCTAATAGCCTATTAATTTGCTAATTTCTGCTTATATTAATTTGGTAATTTTCTAATAACAACTCACTGCAGCACCAAGCTCCCTGAGACCAGCACTGCTGCATACACCCCTCTTACATACCAATTTACTCAAAGCTTAACTCTTTACCCCGCTTCTGATTTCCTATTTTAGTCAAATTGTTCTATATTTCAGCGTTTACTTTAAAAAGGTATTTCTGCGAAAATTATAGATGGCATCAAGCACATTTCATAGTTGAAAATCTCTGAATATTCATTCTCGGCAACCATGGAAGAATATAAACCTTTGCCATACTTCAGACAAAAAAAAATTAAAGATGCGTATAAATAGTCATTTAATAGTTCAGTTCATAGTACATTTGGTTAACAAGGTAAAAAAAAGACCCCCTCCGCACCACGTATTTTCCCAAAATATATCTGATAGAAATTTTAAGATGTCTATTTGTTGTCGTAGAAACTTCAAAAAAGGCTCATTTGATTGAAAATTGAAAGGGGGGCAACTAACGCCCCCTCACGGACAAGTTTTTACTTCTCGGGGTGGCTATTATTACTGTTTTGTATTTTTTTAATAATAAATGTTTTTTCACTCTCTCACACCCACCATTTCCCCAAACACATCCAATCAAAATTTTAAAAGGGCTATTGCCCTTTTCAATATTAGAAAGTGATTGGAGGGCATCTAACTCCTCCTCCCACGCCTATCATTTCCCCAAATACATCCAATTGCAAATTTGAGGTAAAATTTTGTTCAACGTAGTTGAAAGGTCCGACAAACCACCTCACAGCCCTTAGGGCGAGGGTTGTATGCTATGCCCTGGGGGTATATAAGGTTTATATAGAAAGGATGTTCCAGCTTCCTTTTTAAGATTGAGAGTGATCGAGGGGTGGATACCCCCGTCACCACTTGTGAGTATATATGCTATGCCCTGGGGCATATAAGGTTTACATAGAAAGGGTGATCATGTATATTTTGGAGGGGGTTCTTTGGATTGGTAATCAGAAGTTCTAGTGTTCTTTTCAAGACTGAGAGTGTTTGAAGGGTGTATATCCCCCAATCCTCGTATTTTTGTGAAATGCATTGGATAAAAATTTTGAGATGGCCATTTGTTGTCGTAGAAACTTCGAAAAAGCCTCTTTCGATTGGAAATTGAAAGGGCTAGTGCCCTTTTTATTAGTAAAAGTGATTGAAGAGCAACAACAACAACCCTCCCCCCTCCCTCGTACGCCCATTAATTCCCAAAGCGCATCAAATCAAAATTTTAAGATAGCTATTTTGTTCAGCCTATTTAAAAGGTCAGGAAATTATGTCTTTGACAACCCCCATACCTTCTCAAGACTAGAGCATGATTTGCACTTTGCTGTACAAAAAAATGGATGTGGATTATCAGTTTAGTATGCATAAACTAATATATATTCCTTAAAGTTTGAATAATTTTTGTTTATTAAAGTTGAAAAAGCAAAAACATTTTAAATATCTTTTGTTGTTCGATTTTGTAGGATGGTTGTTGAGTCTTCAACGGGAAAGTGAACGCAAAACAGATATTTTTGTTTTAAAAAAAATATGACAAGTTTGTTCTAAAATAAGATTTATGACTGATCATTATATTACTAGTAATATCAATACTACTACTGTGACTATTATTACAACTATACCTCAGGGCATGAAGGTGAAAATTTCAAGAAATTGTGAGGGGGAAAGAAAAACTGAATCAGATCTGGCCCTCGGTATGCAGGTTGTCAAAAAGGATGTAACAGATATATCTTAGGAACAGTTAGGTGTCTGAAGTTGAAACTAACATGGCTTGTTGTGAGGAATTTTAACTAACCGAAAGAAAATATTTGCATCCTAATGCTTCTGTATCTACTCGTTCTATTATTACTGTTTATACCTCTTTAACTGCTACTGACACTACAGTTTAGGCTACTAGAATTAATTCTACAGTTACCAATAATATTGCTATTAAAACTAAGGATATTAAGCCGATAGATTTGGAATATATAGAAGCTGTATGGAACTACATCGAAACACGCTATGCCCACACAGATTGTCAAGCGGATGAATCAGAATTGCATTGGAATGGTTGATGGTATGTATTAAGCTGAAACTTTCTGTGTGTGTTGAAGGGGATGTTGAAGAAACTAAAGGTGCTATTCCCATACTGCTTCTAATGCTGCTACAACTATTGCTGCTGCGAAAGCTAAGGGTATTAAGGTGAACATTTTTAGGAGTATTTAGGCGGATCTTGAACTAAAAAAAGCAATAAGCATGTGTACTTTCAAAAAGGTAACAAGGCTATACCTGAAGAACGACTTATATTATTAATTTAGACCTTTAAGGGTAGGTTTTGGGGGATTTTGAACTAGCCAGAAGGCACTATATTTATACTTTAAATACTACCACTACAGGTAATGCAACTAATGATGCTAATGGTATTAAGATGAAATTATTAGGGAACATTAAGGAGTTTCAATTAAAGGATAAAAATATAGACATGCAGGTTTTCAAAAGGGTACATAAGCAATATCATGGGCAGCACTGATCATTAATAGCTAGAAATATCATTGAAACATTTAAAGGAGCTAAATCAATTCAAAATTAAAAGTTCTGGTGCCTTTTTTAAGAGTTTAAAGAGATTGGACGGGAAGCAGCCCTTCCTTCAAGCCCTTTCATTTTCCTAAGGTTTCTTCAACATACAAATAGCAAACCGTACAATGGATTCTTATAGAACAAAAAAAAATAAAAAGATACAAAATATTTTTTTTCCAATATTTTTGCAAAATATTTATTAACCATGTCAATAAAAATGAACAAAAATTATCTTAAAAAATTTTCGCCTCAAAGAAAGTTTTTCAAGAAAAAAGCAAAGAGCTTCATTTAGCCAAGAATGAGCAAAACTAAAGTCAAATAATCTTCCAAGCGTAAAACTATAACCAATCACTATTAATAAATAAATCAAACTGAAATCGAACGGAAATTACAATAAAGAGCCAAGTCAAGCCCAAAACAAGCAAAAATTAACATGATTAGGGCTGACAACGAAATACTTTTGAATTTTTTTTAATTTTCTTGCTTTCATATATAAAAACGTATCAACATCTTTAAGGAATAAATAACAGTATATGTCAATTAAACTGGTAATCCACGGTAATTTATTTTTTCGTTGTTTTTTTTTTTTTTTTTTTTTTTTTTTTTTTTTTTTTTTTTTTTTTTTTTTTTTTTTTAGTAAAAGTGAAAATTGTGTTCTTGTCTTGAGAAGGCATGAGGGTTATCGCGTCTGCAGGTTAGTGTCATTACCGCTTCGTAATCTAGTCTTACAATTGTGACGAAAAACAACAGCAAAAAACACACTAGAAGATCGAATACGAGTTAAAATAAAACTCTAGTCATTTTCTGATCTACATTACCCATAACAAGTTAGCATAAAATCTTGGTGAAGATTGCACTGTTTTCTATCAAAGTATAGGTGAAATTTTGGATAAGACATAGAGGCATCGAACCAAAACAATTTACTACCAACATGCATGAAACATGAAACAAAGTATAAGCAAAATTCAAAGATGGCGCTGTTTTCTATCAGCGTATAGGTGCAATTTTGGATAAGAAGTTGTGGTATCGAGGCAAAACAATTTGCTACCTACATATATAAAACCTGAAACAAAGTATAAGCAAAATCTAAAATTCAAAGATGGCACTGTTTTCTATCAGCGTATAGGTGAAATTTTGGATAAGACGCTGAGGCATCGAACCAAACAATTTGCTACCAACATGCATGAAACCTGAAACAAAGTATAAGCAAGATCCAAAATTCAAAGATGACATAATTTTCAATTAACGTATCGGTGAAATTTTGGATAAGACGTTGAGGCATCGAGCCAAAGTAATTTACTGCCAACCTGGCACGCCCTCCGAAATTTTGTGAAATGTTTAATTTCCCCATGGTTTCTTGGGATTTCTGGCTAAAGTAGGACATTTATTAAGAATCTAGATACATGTGTGAAGCCTTTTTTGGGGGACTTTACAGCATGCAATTATCCGGTCAAGTCACTGCCAATTATTAACCATTATCTGTTAAAATTTTTACCCTCTTTAAAGTAATTAGCAATTGTACTGTTATTTTGTTTTGTAAAGGGAGTTTGCTTTCCGCAGCAAAATAGAATTATCCTTGATATTAGGACGTTTATCCCCCCTTTTCAGGATAAAGCACAGCTTTTAATGGATCAATTTTGGAAACTATTATTTTTCATTAAAATCTACGTTTTTGCAATAGAAGAACTACCCCCCACAGCACCCATATTGCACTGTTAACCATAAAATTTCCCTTTCAGTGGGATATAACAGATTATTTACTGGTTCTTAATCGCTATGAACATAACGTGAGTCTATAACGTACTTTTGAGGCTTCAGTCTTCTTCCCCCAGTCCGCTATAATACTACAGATTAAAGTTAATATGTATTTTACGATATACGTGCTTTTTTCATTACTGAATAAAAAAAAGTGCTACTTTATATCTGCTGTTTCGAAGGTTTTGGGCCCTCCCCGAAAAAAATTCCTGCTTACGTGCCTGCTACCAACACACATGAAACCTGAAACAAAGTATAAGCGAAAACCGAAATCCAAAGACGGCACTGTTTTCAATCAACGTGTACGTGAAATATTGGAAAAGACGTTGAGGCATCGAACCACAACAATTCGCTACCAGCACACATGAAATCAGAAACAAAATATAAGTAAAATCCAAAATGAACGGACAAAAATTGGTAATCATATCGAACATACAGATAACTAATTCCGCTATAGAGGAATAAGCAAATCATAAACCAAACTGAAATTAAACGAAGATTCATGTCATATTCAAAACAAACAGAATAAATGATCCTACAGTAAGCTGAAATGAAATAAATGTTCAGGTCGAACTTATACTGAACAAAGGTAAAAATATTAGTTCAAAGAAATATCGTATCAATTGAAATTAATGATAAAAGTTCTGGGCCTTTTTACTTCTGACGTTCCAAAGTATGTACGCATAATTTGTTCTTTTTTTTAAGTGGGAAGGGGCTTATAATAATTTCTTTTTATATAATTTGAATACAAAGTAGGGCAGCCAGGAACTCCGAAAATATAGGATTTCAAGGGGTGGAGCTCTTACTTTACGGACGTTCCTTGGGTATCGGCAACATTTACCTCAGAGACAAATCACTACGATATTCGGCAGAAACACTTCTTTCCGATTTTCAAAAGGAAGTATTTTGAAAATTTGAAAATCAAAGAGACTAAATTAGCCATATTTTCTACCCAACTGTATCCAAAATTTAATTTATGAAGGGTGGGAAGCTCTTTCGTATTGAGGATAACCCAAGATACATAATCGAAGAAACAAAAATTAAATTACATGGAAACAGGAAACCAACCCATTTTTACTCGTTTTTTACGTTTCTACAGTTTTTCACTTTTAAAATTTAAAAACACACTTTACGATTCAGTTCAATTCAAGATTCAAAAGGCTTACTGATACGCATTTGTTTAAAACATCGATGACGATATCATTTTGCATATGAACATTTTCATTAAGAAGTAGTTTTAGAAGTTTGTGTATCGAGTTGAGCTTCAAGTGTCAGACAAACAAGACTGTGAAACTAAATGACACCTTACGAACTGCAAAGTCTCGTATTGATTGACACCATTCACCTTGATAGCAGCATTTTTGGGGATTGGATTATTTTGAGACATCCTTCTATGATTGGACAGCCAATACAACTGCACAGCCTTCGAAAATTTCGAAGGCTATCATTGGCAGTCTAATCAAAGCTGACCATGCTTCTGGCAGGGTATATATTGTTAACCCAGACGAGGCTTAAGGGTTTTGGTTCTTAGTGGCTGTACAGCTAGCTTGACGTTTACCCTTAACACTTATAATTATAGCAAGGACTCGACAACTGACTCTGGTAGCATGTGAAGTGGGGCTAGCATGAGGAGGGAGGGGGGATATGCCCTATGTCGGGTTTCATGTATGATTGTAACATCTCCTGATGAGACAGGTGTTTTGTTTTCTTGTTCAGATTAACAATATCGATTTATATTCGATTCAAATTTGGCGGTCTTTTAGGAACACCCTGTATATTTTGTCAACATTTGTGAACCGATTGCAATCTCTTCGAAAAATAATGAGCTCGAACTCGGAAAATTAACATCCTAGTCTACAGGGCCATATCAAGAATTTTATCTCAGGGGGAGAGGGTATTTTGGATAAGGGTGGGGTAATAACTTAAACTTCAAAAATCACAGCAAATGTTTAGTTTACATATATTTTTATTACTTTTTTTATTTGGACACAAAATTTGGAGGGTGGGGTTCAAACCTGGGACCCCCTCCCCCTTGATACGGCCCTGCCAGTCTAACGAAATTGGGATAATTTGTTGTAAATCAAAAAGACACAAATTGAAATAAGTTATAGATTGAATGCATCCAACTTTCCAAAAACTTATTATAATATTCAAACCGTTACATAGATTAGAACATTTCATACCATTTGTAATAAGCCATTAAAAGTGCAATTAAACAGAAAATAATTAAAAAATTACACATCAAGTAGGCAAGGTAAAGAGAAAGATTATGTTCTAATAATTAGAATTCAAATTGAGCCGGTTCAATTCGAAATTTAAACTATTGCCGCACACCAATACCGGAATAATCTATGGTTAACACAAAAGGCTAAACTTAAAATGACTGAGATTTTAAATGTGTACAAGCTTCAAAAAAACAAACAAAAAAACTGATTACAGCATGCGAACCGGTGCAAAAAAAAAACAAAAAAAAAACATTTTAATGCAGAATCACTCTCAGTGTTGCCACGACAAATTTTCAAAACTTATAAAAAGTGCCAAAAAAACTGTCAAATTGGTCTAAAACCTGTGACCACTATTAGCACAGGGTCATACCTTCTTATTGCAGTTCACTTTTAGTCTAGTTTTTATTGACAGATTCTGAAGTCTCATTTTTGACAGATCTGCAAAGAAAACAACTGTTTTCACTGGTTTGGTTTTCAGAATGTCGTACCAGAATCTGTCAATGAAGACTTTTACTATTCCAGACTAATTGCCCTCCAACAGCTTTTGACTCTTAAAAAGGGTTCTAGAACCTTTAGTTTCCAATCCAATTAGCTCCTTTAAAACATCAATGATATCAATAGCTATAATAGAGCAGCACTGCCTACGATATTGCTTATTTAGCCCTTTTAATACCAGCATGCATATAGTTTTTTCGTTTAATTGAAACTTCCCTCAAAGGCTTTCAAAAGGTCATTAGTTCTCAAGGGCTCCCTTTGCGTCATTAGTTATAGCAACCATAGACCTAGTATTAAAAGAATACACATAGTGTCCTCTGGCTAAGTCAAAGTCCGGCATAACTTACCCTCAAACGTCTAACTCAATAATTTAAGCTGTTGTTGTGACATTTCTTTGTCACCCTTTTGACAATCTACATGATCATAGTTTGTTTTGATTTAGCTCAACATTTGCCTAAATATTCCTTGAAAGCTTTACCTTAAAACCCTTCACTTGTGTAGTGGCAATAATTGTGGTAGCAGTAGTACCATTAGTAGTAGTATATGCAAATAAATCCTTTGGTTTTTTCAATCCTTTCAGTACACGATAAAAGTTTCAACTTAATATCATCAACCTATTTTGACATAACGTATTTGGATTTAGTTAAGTAGGAACAGTAACAGTGTGTTATTATTTGTAGTAATAACAGTAGTAGCAGCAGTATTAATACCAGTATTAGCAGTTACATTTTGCCTTTTGGTCAACTGAACATCCCACTCACGATGCCCATGAATTTTCCACTTGATACAATAAACCGTTCCAAAAATAATGCTAATACGCCCGTGTCAGCAATCTGTATGCAAATAGTATGTTTTGATTTGGTTCAACTTTTCCCGCCAGATTTCTTCAGATGTTTACTTCAATGTCCTCATCATTAGTAGCACTCACTACAGAAGTTGTAGTTTTAGTTATAGTAGTTGTAGCAGCAGTAGTTGTGGTAGTAGTAGTGTGCAAATACGAACTTTTTGGTCAATTGATCACCTCCATTATCATTTTCGGAAAGTTCAAAATTAATGTACTCAGTCATTCTTGACTTACGTCCTTTTGACAACCCATATTCACATAACATGGTTTGATATAGTTCAAAACTCTCCTTTACGTTCCCTGAAACACTCTCCTTAATGCCCTTCGCATTTTGGGAAAGTATAAGTTAAATATGCATACCTTTTCTCAATAGCATATACCATGTGTAAACAATGAACAAATTGCTTAGCTTACGGAACTTGCCCTGAGGCCTCGGGGAGAGGGAATCGATACCTCCAAACGCATAATTACTTAACTTTTCAACAAAGCTGGAAAAATAGATGTCTCAAAACTTTTCTGGCATATTTTTTTAAACGATGGGTGTGGGGGAGGGGGAGGGCTGGCTGCTCTCAAATCACTTTTTGGCTCTTAAAAAGGGCATTATGACTTCCAATGTCTATGAGTCCCATTTGAAGTTTATATGATCACCCATTCCTTAAAAACCTTATATGCCCCATGGCATAACTTACAGCCTTTGGCCCAGTGTTCTGGCGGACTATGTCAACACTAGAGGCGTTTTTATACGTTTTTGGACTATTTTGAGCAAAATGACTATTTAATAATTTCATTTTGATACATTCGTTGAAGAAAGAGGTAGCCCATGGCGTAACTTACAGCCCTTGGCCCAGGGCTCTGGCAGATTATCCCAACACTGCAGGCATTTTCACATGTTTTTTGGACTATTTTGAATAAAAAGGCTATCTCACAATTTCAATTTGACACATTTGGTGAAGGAAGAGTTAGCTATGTGGGCATGGCTTACAACCTTGCCTCCCGGCTCTGAAGGTTTTGTCAACCCCAAACACCTTATTACATGATCTTTAGAATGTGTTGACTAAAATAACTATCTCAATTTTCTACTGGACAAATTTTGGGAAAAAACAGAGTGTGTGTTGGGGGAGGTACATACTCCATATAGTATGTACTATGTTGTATATATTATACACTATATACTAGTAGTAACAATAACCGGAACGCATCCGCTCTCTTTGGGGTAGTTGGGGGGGGGGGGGTTAATTCTGAAAAATTAGAAAAAATGAGGTATTTTTAACTTACGAACGTGTGCTCGAATCTCAATGAAATTTGATATTTAGAAGGATATCGTGTCTCAGAGCTCTTATTTTAAATCTCGACCAGATCTGGTGACATTGGGGGGGGCCTAAAATCATGGATAATGCTTAGATTAGAGGGATCGGGATGAAACTTGGTGGGAAAAATAAGCAGAAGTCTTAGATACATGATTTACATAATTGGATCGGATCCACTCTATTGGAAGGGGGGCGGGTTAATTCTGAAAATTAGAAAAAATGACGTATTTTTAACTTACGAAGGAGTGATCGGATCTTCATGAAACTTCATATTTAGAAGGACCTCGTAGCTCAGATCTCTCATTTTAAATCTCAACAGGATTCAGTGTCATTGGGGGGGGGCGGAAATCTTAGAAAATACTTAAAGCGGAGTGATCAGGATGAAACTGAATGGGAAGAATAAAAACCTGTCTAAAATACGTGACTGACATAACCGGACGGGATCTGCTCTCTTTGGTGGAGTTGGGGGGTGAGGGTAATTTGGTAAAATGTGGTATTTGTAACTTACGAAAGGGTGACCAGATCTTAACGAAATTTGATATTTAGAAGGATCTTCTGCTTTAAAGCTCTAATTTTAAATTCTGACCAGATTCTCTGACATTGGGGGGAGTTGGAGGGGGAAACCAGAATTCTTGGAAAACGTGAAAATTGGGGTATTTTTATCTTACGAATAGGTGATCGGAGCTCAATGAAATTTGATATTTAGAAGCAATTCATGTCTCAAAGCTTTTATTTCAAATCCCGACCAGATCTTTTGACATTGGGGGGGGATTTGGAGGGGGAAATCTTGGAAAACACTTGGAGTGGAGGAATCGGGATAAAGCTTGGTGGATAGAATAAGCAAATGTCCTTGATACGTGATTGACGTAACCGTACTGGATTCACTCTCTTTGGGGGAGTTGGGGGGAGGCGTTCAGTGATTTGGCGAGTTTGGTGCTTCTGGACGTGCTAGGACGATGAAAATTGGTAGGCGTGTCAGGGACCTACACAAATTGACTTGATAAAGTCGTTTTCCCCGATTCGACCATCTAGGGGACTAAAGGGAGAGGAAAGATTAGAAGAAATGAGGTATTTATAACTTACGAGTGGGTGATCGGGTCTTAATGAATTTTGATATTTAGAAGGACATCTTGACTCAGAGCTCTTATTTTAAATCCTGGCCGGCATTAAGCCTCTAATTTTCCTTTTAAATCAATCTATTGATTCTTAGAATTTTATTAGAGCTCATACCATATGACCTCTTGACTCTTAGCTCTTCTTGCCTCGTCACAATTGCCATATGAGCTCTTAGCTCTTGTTGTGATGGACTTTCGCTAATAAAATCTTTCTGACTGATTCTAGGTTTACCATACAACATTTCCTATTCTTCATTCGAAGTTTTTCGGCAAGGCAATAAAAATTTCATAAGCACTTTTAAAGGCGTATTGCAAGGGTAGGTGTCATTTCAGCCATTTTATTTTTGGATCCGATTGACAAAATCTGACATACATCAAATTAACATGGGCATTGTATGGCAGCTTAGAGCAATAAATATAAAACTTACAAAATACAAGAATACAAAACTAGAAAAACATGGTCATAAGTACAACAGTAAAAGCTCATTTTATGTTTATATGAATCAAAAGGCCCCTGAAAATGTCCTCGGACAAAGGTTTTTGATTAGAGGATTCATAAGGCCACAACAAGTAAGTTTTGGGAGAAGGCGAATAGGTCTTTGGCTTTGGACACGATGATGATAATCAAGAGTGAACGAGTTCTATCTAGATTAGTAGAACAGAATTTGGACATATCAGACATCGGACCTATTGAATACACTGAATTTATTTGAATTATGCCAAAAATACGAAAATGTGCAATTTTAATTAACCTTTTTTTCCCATCTTGAACGGGAAAATAGAGTTAGAATGTTTTCATCACTTTGATTTTCCATTTAAAGTTTTTTTTTTTAAGCTTGTTGGTTTTCTTTGCGCAAGAAAGGCTTAAAATAACGAAGAAAGATCTAATTTTTCAGAATTTACTGTCTTATGTGACCTTGTTCGCAACAATAAAAGACGTAATAAAATTTTTGAAAATTTGCAGTGGATGGGAAATTCAGCGTAAATTTATTAATACCAAAGAATTTTGCCGTACTATAAAAAGCTTGAAAGAAGGAAACATAAAAAAAATAGATGTCCATCTAAAAATTAAAAATGAATTGAAGTTATCTTATTACAAATATGTAATTTCTTCTTAAATATATTATTAATGACTGTTTAATTTGTCGGTGTTGGACAATAAAATAAGAAAGAAAAATCTTGGGGATACATGTTCTCGGTCATCTATTGAAGTAGTTGAAAGATATTTGGAAAGAGGAATTTGGGAATGGTGTGAACAAATCCCAACGATCATAGAAGAAGGAGATGAACTAATACAACTATTAACCTCTAATTCTGGTTCTATAGTATCTCTACTACTTGAGGGTGCGTCCCAAGCTGGGACAACAGCACTGGCTGCTCACATTGCCAGAAGGACCCACTTCCCTCTAATTCAAGTATGTACCGCAGAGGAAACGGTGGAACTTGTAACAATCGGAAAAGTCCAAGCCATTAAAAAGGTAAAAGTTCAAACTGAAAATTGGTGAGACAATTTTTAAAGGACAACAATGACTTTCCAGATGATTTAGAAGCCATTTTTTCCTTGTCCTCGCTGGTTTCTTCGACCCTTTTTTATTACCTTTATCTTAGTTGTTCCAGATGTCTAACATTAAGGAAATCAATTTACATAATTTAGGGGGGGTTGAGAATTTTCTCGATTTTCTTTATGTAAGCACAAAAAATTTTTTTTACCGAACGGTGTATAATTTTTCGAACAGAAGGTTACAAATATTAGAAATTGTTCCATTAAAAAAAAAAAAAAAAAAAAAAAAAAAAAAAAAAAAAAAAAAAAAAAAAAAGATTAAATAAATTCTGGATTATGACAATACACATATTAAGGACAATTGCAATGAAGGATAATGAGTCATACTAAAAAAAAATAGGGTAGCAGTAAACAGGTTCAATAGTCTAGTTTTCTCTCATTCCTTGGCATCTCCAGAATGCCCTCGTCTTCAAGTATGTCAATAAATCTTCTTGGTCAGTCTTCTGGTTCAGATAGACCGACGAAATCAAGGAGGGTTAGCAGCTTCTTGATCCCAACGCACAACCTAGAATCGAGCAGTTAATTAGGATGTAATTCTTAAGATTTGGAAAAAGCTATGGGAGGAACATGAGGAAACAAGATAAGAATCAAATACTACAATGGACAAAAAAGTTCTAGTTCATGAAAAATAAAAAGGGGAAAGAGAAGAGACCTTTACTGATATTTGTACATAATCAGTACAATTATGTAATAATACATATTCATACATAATTAGTGCGATTAGATGCAAGTACAAACATACAATTGAATGGACTGTAATCAGCCACACCCATCTTCAGAAATTAGCGGTGAGTGAGATGTATTTTTCAAAATGTTTTATTGATTCTTTATATATTATATATTTAAACGAATGTAATGTCGTTTACATTTTCGGTTGCAAACAAGCTTAACCCAAATACACGATTTACCCCCCTTCCCACACTCCCTAAATCTGACAGTAGTTCTTAAGAGTTTCGACTTTATTTTCCTTATTTTTTTATGATTTGTTTTTTACTTTTTTTTTACTAATGTTTTATTAACATATTCAATAATTATTTTACGATCTTAAATGAAGCGGAATTTTACATACCTGAATGGCTGAACACAAGTTCAGTCAGTCATCTAAATGTCTTCTAAATCATCTGCAAACTCATTGTTGTCCTTTAAAAATTGTCTCACCCATTATCAGTTTGAACTAGTTTTCCTTTTTAATGGCTTGACCTTTTTCGGTTGTTCCAAGTTCCACCATTTCTTCTGCGGTACACACTTGAATTAGAGGGAAGTGGGTCCTTCTGGCGATGTGAGCAGCCAGTGCCGTTGTCCCAGCTTGGGACGTACCCTCAAGTATTAGAGATACTATACAACCAGAATTAGAGGTTAAAAGTTGTATTAGCTCATCTCCTTCTTCTATGATCGTCGGGATTTGTTCACACCATTCCCAAATTCCTCTTTCTAAATATCTTTCAATTAACTCAATAGATGACCGGAATGCCTGAAATAAGAAAAAAAAGTTAGATACTTTAGCTATTAATTACAGAAATCCACAGAATATTGCAAGATCTTTGTTAATATTTGTAAGGAGTCAATATATAAAAGAATGAGAAGCAAAAGCTGTTAGAACAATTAAAAACGAGAGGTAACAATTAGAGATTTGTTGACCCTTTTAATACAACTCTAATAGACGTATATGACCTTAGAGATACTTTGGAAATACACTCTACGTTCACTGCAAAACATTTGGCAAATCTAGTCTGTCCTGACTAATAGAACAGTTGAGGATCATAAAGAAGTATCGAAAGGGCGGATAAAAATGACTGGTAATAGAACCAGAATAGTCTCACTGTCCATCAATTCTACCACTCATTCATCTGCTTTCATCTGATTCTAACTTCTAGTCTGGTCAAACATAAAACAAGAAACAAAGATGAAAATCAAAAGTGCCGTTGCAGCTCAAGTTCTCCTTAACGGCGATGAGCCCTGGTCTACTATACTTCAAATATTTTTTTATGGGTGATATTTAATGCCAATACACCTTTTAAGATCCTGAAATTAGGACTAAATTCCAAGGAGTAACAAACTTTCGCAAACATACAGCAGAAAAAATAACAGGAAAAGATTGAGCCGTGGATCCAGGGAGGAAGATTAACCCCCTTTTAATTCTATCAAATTAACCCCTCCCCCCACCACCAAAAAATTTTTATGCTCATTGGCACCCTTTTTAAACTCCCCCCCCAGATTTTGCTCTAGATTAGCCCTTGGTGAGATTCATTCAAATGTCGCTTTTAATATAACAAACATTTGATGGCTTAGGAAAAGATCATGTGGCCGTCCATGAATGGGATGGTCATACAGTCTGCACTATTTCCTAAACACGACAGGAATAAGTTTTGAAGATGCACCCTAGTCCGCTAAAGACCGGGTTTTCTGCTCTCTCGAGCTGGCACCATGTCGGCAGTAAGAATTAAGTAATAATTAACTAATCACTTGACGAAAAAATTTCTCATAATTTTTTATATTTACTCTCTTGCTTGAGCAAGAAGAATGCTGAAATGAATTCTAGAATGAATTTACTGAAAACTCCTTCACAACAAGAACTTACTATTATTGAGGTTTGGCTCAGACTAATGTGAGCCAATCAGATTTTTTAAAGAATTTTCTGAAAAAAACATATTAAATTTTCTGATTGGCTATTATTAGCAAACGCTAAATCTCAGTATTATCAAAATCTCATCGTGATTAGGCCTTAAGCTACTTCTAAACATCATTCAGTGCTCCATATTCAGCAAGTTTTTTTCGACCGTTTTTGTGGGATTACTTGAAGAAATATCGTTGTAACTCTAGAAAGATGAGAGTCGATCAACCGCTATTTACGCTAAAACATTATAATAAATAACAAGAGCTAAGAGCTTATATGGCACTTGTGACGAGGTCGGAAGAGCCAAGAGCTCATATGGTATGAGCTCTAGCAAAACTCTAAGAATCAATAGATTGCTTTAAAAGGAAAATCAGAGGCTTAATGCCGGTCTGGATTTAAAATAAGAGCTCTGAGTCACGAGGTCCTACTAAATCTTAAAATTCATTAAGATCCGATCACCCACTCGTAAGTTAAAAATACCTCAATTTTCCTCCCCTTCAGCCCCCCAGATGGTCAAATCGGGGAAAACGACTTAATCAAGTCAATTTCTAAAGCTCCCCGACACGCCTACCAATTTTCATCGTCCTAGCACGTCCAAAAGCACCAAACTCACCAAAGCACTGAACCCCACCAAAGAGAGCAGATCCAGTCCGGTCACGTCAATCACGTATCTACGACATTTATAAGCGTTTTCAAAGATTTCCGGTTTCCCACTCTAACTCCTCCAAAGTCAAAAGATCTGGTCGGGATTTGAAATAAGAGCTCTGAGACAGGATTTCTTTCTAAACATCAAATTTCATTAAGATCCGGTCACCCGTTCTTAAGTTTAAAATACCTCAATTTTTCTGATTTTTCCAAATTAACAACCCCCAACTCCCTCAAAGAGAACGGATCCGTACCACTTGTGTCAATCTAGTATCTATAACTTGTGCTTATTCTTCCCATCAAGTTTCATCCCAATCTCTCCACTCTAAGGGTTTTCCAAGATTTCTGTTTTCCCCTTCCAACCCTCTATGTACCCCGATCCGATTCGAATCGAAAATAGAGCATCAGAGACACAAGATTCTTCTATACATCAAATTTCATTAAGTTCCGATCACCCATTCGTAAGACACCTCGATTTTCACGTTTTCCAAGAATTCCTCTCCCCCTCAAACTTCCTTCAATGTCACCGGATCTGGTCGAGATTTAAGATAAGAGTTTTAAAGCACAAGATCCTTCTAGATATCAAATTTCATTAAGATCTGAGTACCCGTTCGTAAGTTACAAATACCTCATTTTTTCTAATTTTTCCCAATTACTCTCCCCCCCCCCCCGCCAACTCCCCAAAGAGAGCAGATCCGGTTATATCAGTTACCTATCTTGGACTTGGGCTTATTCTTTCCACTAAGTTTCATCCTGATCTCTCCGCTAAAAGCGTTTTCCAAGATTTTCAGTCGCTCCTCCCTAATGACACTGAATCCGGTGGGGATTTAAATAAGCAATCTGAGTTTCGAGGTCCTTCTAAATATGAAATTTCATTAAGATACGATCACTCTTTCGTAAGTCAATTATAACTCTTTTTCCTAATTTTTTAGAATTAACCCTCCCCCCAACTCCCCCAAGGAGATCAGATCCGTTTTGGTTATGTCAATCCCATATTTAGGACTTATGCTTATTTTTCCCACCAAGTTTCATCCCGATCCCTCGACTCTAAGAGTTTTCCAAGATTTTAGGTCCCCTTCCCAACTTCCCCTTTATCACATCCAATCGGAATTTAAGATAAGAGTTCTGAGACACGATATCCTTCTTAACATCAAATTTCATTAAGATCCGATCACTCCTTCGTAAGTTAAAAATACCTCATTTTTTAATTTTTCAGAACTAACGATCCTCCCCCAACTCCCCCAAAGAGAGCGGATCCGTTACGGTTATTTCAATAACGTATCTAGTACTCACGATAATTTTTACCACCAAGTTTCATCCCGATCCCTCCACTCTAAGCGTTTTCCAAGATTTTAGCCCCCCCCCCCCCCCGAGCTCTCCCCAATATTTCAGATCTGGTCGGGACTTAAAATAAGAGCTCAGAGACACAATATCCTTCCAAAAATCAAATTTCATTAAGATCCGATCACTCTTTCGTAAGTTAAAAATACCTGTTTTTTTCTAATTTTAAGAATTACCCCCCCCCCCAACACCCTCAAATTGAGCGAATTCATTCCGGTTATAACAATCACGTATCAAGGACTTCTGCTTATTTTTCCCACCAAGTTTCATCCCGATCCCTCAACTCTAAGCGTTTTCCGAGATTTTAGGTCCCCCCCCCTCAATGTCACCGGATCCAGTAGGGATTTAACATAAGAGCTTTGAGACACCATATTCTTCCAAACTTCTATAGATCCGATCACTCCTTTGTAAGTTAAAAATACCTCATTTTTTTCTAATTTTCAGAATTACCAACCCCCCCCCCCTCCTCCCACCTCCTTAAAATGCAATGAACCAGTTTATAAAATATAACAAAAGAAAACCTCCCATGTGGAGCTGTAGATCAGCTTTATGAAAGAACTGAGGGGTGCACACAGTCGACAACGTGTAGACCACTTCGACCATAGCAAAATTGTTAGCCCCGCTCATGGCAGATATTGCACCACAGATGGTACAGATGGTGCATAATTTTTCATATTTACTCTCTTGCTTGAGCAAGAAGAATGCTGAAATGAATTTGCTAAAAACTCCTTCACAACAAGAATTGTGAATTGTACACAACGCGTAGACCACTTCGACCATAGCAAAATTGTTAGCGCCACTCATGGCAGATATTGCACCACAGATGGCATACTTGCAACATGAGCGCCACCTGGTGCAAATGATTTTTGAGAAAACCTCTTCAAAGCAGCCTAGTGACTCCCTGATTCTGTTGCATAAATTGAAAATCTTTGTTCAACTCCAATATAACCACTGTTATAATTTCTTTTTATGTTGAAATAAATCTTAAAATAATTAAACGGCTTAAGGTACTGAGACAATTGGTTCAATGACTGTTGGTGATTTCTTAAATTATTTTTAAAGTCCTGCTCAAATAATATGGGAAGCTTACTAGAGTGGAAACTGATGCTACTGTAGCACAAATGAATGACATACGCCATCTAATCTTTTCATACCTTCCGTGAGCCATGGATTTTCACTTTTTGAACGATTTTTGAAAAAAAACAAAAAACTACAGATTAATTTTCACTTGCAGTAAGATTGTAGTTTTAAACGTATAAGATTACAGGTTTATTATATCAATAATCCTTTCTTTTTTTTCAATTCCTATTTTTCAATGCTTTATCATCGAAGATCAAACTCTTTTACACGGTTCCATGCAATTGGAATCCATTCAACTCACCCCAACTCACTCAAACCCAGTCCAAACTGCTGAAAAAAAAGATTTATAAATGATCCCGGTTCTTCGTCGACTTCGACACATGTACTACTGATGAAGTGCAAAGTAAAAAT
Source organism: Artemia franciscana (assembly GCF_032884065.1). Lineage (NCBI taxonomy): Eukaryota > Metazoa > Arthropoda > Branchiopoda > Anostraca > Artemiidae > Artemia > Artemia franciscana. The sequence goes on along the minus strand of NC_088883.1, from coordinate 26,020,121 downwards.
GGCAAGAAACCGTATTAACACTAATTATTCCCAAGAATTGTTTATGAATACTGTGCCTTTACATATTTTGTTAAATTCCTTTTGTAGTTAAGAAAACAACCAAATCCAAGCTTCTATGTCACTTAAATTTAAGAAATTTTTCCCTTTTATATTTTCTCTGATAAGGCAATCAATATATTAAACTAAGTTTAGCCTAACTCGCCAAAGTAAAACCAGTACAATTAGCTGGCACTAAGACCATGCATAATTGTGTGTTTTTCCACAGCCTTGACTTCAGTGTTTCGATATTACTCTAGGAGAATTGAGTAACAAAAGGGCTAAGATGCACGAGCTGACTGGATTCCAATTGCATGGAACCGTTTAAAAGAATTTGATCTTCGATGATAAAGCATTGAAAAATAGGAATTGAAAAAAAAGAAAGGATTATTGATATAATAAACCTGTAATCTTATATGTTTAAAACTACAATCGTACTGCAAGTGAAAATTAATCTGTAGTTTTTTGTTTTTTTTCAAAAATCGTTCAAAAAGTGAAAATCCAGTCTACAAAAGCTGGCCTGGATTAACTTGAGAAGATCTGGCCAGTTGAATTTAAGATGGTAGGTCTACTTATGACAATATTATGCTTTTTTTACGCTGTCCTACATTTTAAAATACCCCAAAAATGTACAATGGCTCACGGAAGGTATGAAAAGATTAGATGGCGTAAGTCATTCATTTGTGCTACAGTAGAATCAGTTTCCACTCTAGTAAGATTACCCTTAAAAGTGCGTACCCTTCATCTTCTATCCCCTTTAATCAACATTGTATCCGACCCGTCTCCTCCCCAGAGATAATTTTTCATGTTTTAACTAAATGAAACATTGCAAAATCGAATAATTTGTCCTGCTTTTCCTTAAAGAAAATGACAATTAAAATCTTTCTGTCACAAAAAATGACAATACATTTTACCGCAAGTTTGGGGAGCTTACTGCTAATTAGATTTCCAAGATTTGAATTTCGTATGCCAGGTGAGGCGGACGCCTGGTCTAAGAAGAAGATTTTCTTTTGAGATGTGCAGCAATAACCTTAGCAGTTATATTACACCGCTATTCCTACCTACCTCCTTAGATATTTAGCAACTAGACAAATTGAGGCTGTTCACTTTGCGTTTTCTCCGATTATCCTAGGTTTTAACTTTTCCACCACAGTCCACCACCTTAATTTTAATTCAAAATTCAACACTCTCAAAACTCTTATTGTTTGCTATTTCTATGGGTTTTTTTTAAAAGGTACATTTTTGCCAAGGTTGGGCTTAACTGATTGACAGAGACTTTAAATTTTCAATTTTCTACGTACTTGCTGCAAAAGCAAGCATTTCAATCAATTTTCTTCGCGTTCTTGTTTTATCCTGATTAAGTTGCTGGATTTTCGTTCGATTTTTCATTTGGACTAAGATAATTGATAAAATTATATGGCAGATTTACCAAACCAAGAAACGATGAAAATGTGGAATCTTGTGCTAGCTTTCAGAAGAATAGCAATTATTTGTTAAACTTGTGGCTTGTGTATTTATTTGTTAAAATTGTAGGCAAAGTATCAGACAATTTTTGATTGTCAGCAAGCTTGTGAATATTTGCTGACATAAAGGACGAGCTGGAACAGAGCCAAGCGGGTAAAATTACAGTTTATTTATTACTTCGCTAAGCAAAAACCAAGATATCACTTGATACATCTAAGAGCTGATTCCAAATATGCTAATCACCGTTTTTATTTGTTTGCAGAAGAAGTAGACATAAGCTTTCGCATAACAAACTTGGATATTTTGCTGGTTTTTGTGTTAGACTTTCACTTACAGTATCTTTCTGACACAGTCTTTAAGTTTACATGTAAGATTTCTTATTCTTTACGCTAGACAAATTTCATAAATATTTTTAAAGGCGCATTGCAAGGGTAGGTTTCATTTCAGCTATTTTATTTTTGGCAGATTAGAGCAATAAATACAAAACTTACAAAATACAAAACTTGAAAAACATGGTCATACGTAAAACCCAAATTTGGAGAAAACTGTCGATTATTAATTATTAGAAAGAGAAAGTTTTTATTTATAACATAGAATGTTGAATTCTCTCTTGACAAGAATTGCCGTATTCCTACAGTAAAAGCTCAATTTATGTTTTGATTTTAACCTTTTCTTTCCATCTTGAATGGGAAAATAGAGTTAGAATGTTCTCATCACTTTGATTTTCTGTTTAATGTTTTTTAAAACTTGTTGGCTTTCTTTGCGCAAGGAAGGCTTACAATAACGAAGAAGGATCTAATTTTTCAGAATTGCCTGTCTAATGTGACCTTGTCCGCAAGAATAAAAGACGTAATAACTATTTTCGAAAATTTGCAGCGAATGGAAAATTCAGCGTACAATTATTAATACCAAAGAATTTTGCAGAATATTAATACCAAAGAATTTTACACTGAATTTATATTTAATCATGCCAAAATTTCTTCTTACAATTTTTTTCAATTTCTTTTCTTCTCCTTCTTAAAATAAAAGCACAAATTAAATCAATTCTGGATAATGACAATACACATATTAAAGACAATTGCAATAAAGGATAGAATTATGCTAAAAACAAGAGTGTAGCGGTAACAAGGACACAACAGTCTAGTCTAACTCTAACTCTGACAGTCTCTCATTCCTGGGCCCATCTCCAGAATGCCCACGTTTTCAAGTATTCCAATCAATCTTCTTGGTCGGTGTTCTGGTTTAGCTTGACCAGCAAGATCTAGGTGGGTTAGCGGCTTCTTTATCCCAACAGAGAACCTAGAATCGAGCTGGTATTTAGGATGCAATTCTTAAGATTTGAAAAAAGCTATACGAGGAACATGAGGAAAAGAAAGAAAAAAATCAAATACTAGAATAGACAAAAAAATTTTAGTAAATGAAAAATAAAAAGGGGAAAGAGAAGTGATCTTTATTGATATTAGTACATAATTAGTACAATTAGATATTAGTACAAACATACAATTGAATAGACTGTAATGACACACCCATCTCCGGAAATTAGGGGCGATTGAGATTTATTTTCAAAATATTTTATTAATTCTTAATATTTTATAGATTTGAATGAATGTAATGTCGTATACCTTTTCGGTTGCAAACAAGTTCCATCCAATATGCGATTTACCCCCTTTCCGACACTACCTAATTCTGACAGTAGTTTTTAAGAATTTCGACTTTATTTCCTTATTTTTTATGATTTGTTTTTTACTTCTTTTTACTAATGTTTAATTAATGTATTCAATAATTTTTTTTAGGATCTTAAATGAAGCGGAATTTTACATACCTGATTGGCTGAACAAGAGTTCAGTCAGTGCGTCTTTTCACCTCTATAATTCAAAAAAAAGTTCTCCGAAATTTGTATTTCATTTCATTTATTTTTTTACTTGTTCTCCGGAGACATAATATCATCTACCTTTTTCATTACCTAGGACACGATTTCAGCCTCTCCCCTCGTTCTAATAATAGTTCTCACCAATATTTCATTCTATTTGACTTATTTTATCTTGTTTTGCTATAGATTTAAATGAAGTATACATTTAACCCAGTAAATTGTTTCATCCCAATAGTTTCAGCAATAGTTCTTAAACAATCTGATCTCATTTTATTTATTACATTTGGCATTTTTTCACTATTCTTGCTTAGTGACATACCTTCGCAGTCTTATTATCTAACTTGATTTTATTACGTCCGGTACTTGATATGGAAAAAAATTACTGCATTCAGCTAAAATTCAAAATGAGGACACAGCTTGTAGGGGAGGGTTTTTTTTCAGAGGGACAAATTCATATTAGGATTGGAGATTTCTTGCATGCAAAGGTCCACAAACAACAAAGGGGATGAAAATTTACCGAAATAAACAAAATAATACTGAATTATTTCCGTGAATTTTCTCAGATCAGGTTCACAGTCCGTTAGCACGATACCAATTAACACGATTCAAAAATCTTATTACTCCGATAATACGATACGAACTAATTCTGCTAAATACTCATTTTTTAAGTTTTGCTCGGTGCAGTGATTTTATAAACTTCATTGTTGAAAAAGGAACTCACAACAACAAGTTGTTTGAAATTTCGCCTTTCTTAAATTTGGGCACTATGAATGTGGCCCTAGTTTTCAAACACATTTGCAGATTTTAATTATTTGTGACACGTTTTTAGACTGTTCTCCTCTTAAAGTTTTAATAATTCCATTACATTTGGAATTACTATTTAGAACAACTTCAATTTCTGTCTCAAGGCATTATGATGATGCTGTTAAATGTGACGGCATAAAATTTTCATCGTATTCCCTTTATTTTCATTTTAATGAAAACGATTTTTATTTCAACGATTTTCTAGAGATTTTTTTTATAGCTGAATATGTAGAGTAATGTCGAAGCAGCTTTTCTTAAATTGGGTGCTTAGATTGTGGCATTAGTTTCCAAAACTCATTTCAAAACTGTGTTCCTCTTGAAGATTTGTTCAGTCCATTTTTTTCAACAATTCTCATTTAGAACAGCTCTTATTTTTTACCTCAAGAAATAATGATGGTATATTTCCATTATATTTCATTGATTTCCATTTAATGAAAATAAATTCTATTCCAATCAATTTCTATTCAATTTTTTTTATCGAGAGCCGCACTCAATCTTACAAAGAGCTTCAAGCGCCTCACAAGCCAAGATTTGGCTGTGTATAACAGTTTGCTTACTAGATTTTCTTACTGGGTAAACTCAGTAGAATTTATATAATACACTTTACTGTCTTGAATAATTTCCATTGTTTAAACAATAAAGATATGAGGCTTTGAAGATTTAATTTGAGAATTTAGGCAAGAAATTTTCGAAAATCCGTTAGACAAAAATTAAGCTAATCTAAGGTTCTTGGTAAGCATCTTAAGCCAAAGCTGCTTATTTCTTTCTTTTTTCTTAGTAGTAGACAAAGGAATTATGGAAACTAAAAAAATACACCGTCAATAGCGTCTTTATAGTTTAATAGCATGAATTATGCAGAGAAAAAGGCTCCTTTTTTTTTTAAATTAATTATGTCATGTGTTTGATCCTGAAAGATTTTCATATACATTCAAGTACCAATTTAATCAAACTGCCTCTTCTATATTTAACAGAGACTTCAATTCGTAGTAACAAACTATAAACTAAATAGTGACACTTATTTATAGATGTCAAAACTCTAAAAAACTGAATTTTGACTACTACACACGTACCATCAAAATCGAATTTTTATGTTGATTTCAATTACGCCAAATTCTTGCATTTTAGCTTTACTCCAAAACAAATTGTTAGTTGTTTGTTGGCCAAATTTGATTTTTATTTATCAAATTACTGTATGATTTATTTATTGTTAAAATCTGTACAAATAAAAGAAAAAAGACATTAATAACGTAAAAGAGTGAGAAAATTTTAACAGAAAAAAAATCCAAAGATATTCACGAAGCAAATTTTCAAACAAACTTTCAGAAACTCTCGAGTCCCTCAATATTATTTGATTTTATTTTTTTTTTAACAAAAGAGGTACTAATAAGTACATAAAAAATTATATAAAAAAAACTAAAAAAAAAAAATAATATTGAGGGACTCGAGAGTTAGTCAGAGCGCCATATTTTGTATCGTGCACCCACCCATGCCGGAAGGTACAAAAATGCTGAGGACGGATCCTAGGGTAGTCGACCGTGCTGAAAACGAATATCGTAGGGCGCATGTTCGCCGTTGGGGCGTTTCTGAGATATAGGCAAAAACCGCCAAATTTAGCCTATAACTAAGTGTGATGATTCAGGATTTTTTTGCAACTTATTGGGCTGAGGAATCTGGCGTAATGTTATATCAATCGAAAGAAGAGATCTAGATCTATAAGAATATGATTTTTAAATTGAAAAAAAAACACTATTTTTTTCTCTATTTACTGCAGTTTCAAAATTATTGCTGTAAAATTCAACAAATATCTCAAAGAAAGGCTAAAAACTCGAAATTTCTTCAAGTTAACAAATTTTTTTTCATATTCGAAAAGAAAGTGCATTCAATTCCGTACAATTTGAGCTTAAAACATATAAACTATTTTTATTTATAAAAGGTCTGCGGTTTTTATTTGTAGTGTCACTGAAACGATCACTAGCCGTATCGTGAAAAGGGACATGTTGTTTTTTTCTTAAAAGGGTAGGAATACTTCAAACTTCATAACTGTTTAAAATTTTTAACCTTTACTTAAAAATAAAAATAGGTTTAAAAAAAATATTGACTATTTTTTTTTTTTTTTTTTTTTTTTTTTTTTTTTTTTTTTTTTTTTTTTTTTTTTTTTATAGAATAGACGAATATGTTTTCTGGTGTACTAAAGCGTCTGCAATTACCTTTTTGGGACCTGATTTGCCAGTAATACGACTGAGCTATTTACTACGTAAAAGAATTCTGCCTCCCAGATGGATTGGCTTCATGGATTGGAGTTGTCTTACTCGGCCTGCCCGTAAAATTGGGTAATAGTAACTGATTAGGGACCTGTTTTAATTAAAAGTAAAAGGTATCAAATTAAATTTTCAGAAATATTTCTCATTTTCTTCTTCCGAGAATTCAGATGGGGCAAGGTCAGACTCCCTGCATGCCCTCCTCGTTCCGCGGCGAGAGCATAAGTTACAGCTTATGCTGTAGCTTATGAGCAGCTACAGCAGCTACCTTTCATTTTTGAGCAGCTACAGTCTTTCCTGCATCTTCCACTTTAACATCTGCAGTAAGATTCCAGGCTTGATGCTTCTTTACAGTTTGACACGACCGCATCTACTCCCCCTTCAGCCATCTTCTATCCAAGGAGAAGTGGATCTGGAATGCTCGGCCGAGCCAGTACTGTCGACAAGATTATCCATGTAGCGAATATGGCTCTTCGTATGCATGGCTCGAAGGTGTTGTCAGAAGGTGGAAGTCTTTTCACATCTTGTTTCTGGCACGGAATGTAAGCCCTTACACTGGCCAGTGAATTGAATCCGGCCTGTTTACCGTACTGTTTATAATGACCAGGAATTTTGATAGGTCGTAAAATTCTTGAAACGCGTCGACTGAAAGCTTCCCTTCTGCATCCTTGATCTGCTCCGTCACAGACAACATTTTTGAGGCAAAAGTTGGGGACACCGCGGTGTTTAAGAAAGAAGCTCTCCCGACACCGAAGAAAAAGTTCGTTGTGTCACAACCTGGCAGACAGTGCACGAACGGTAACATAATCTGCTCCTCTTTGGAAAAGTGGACTCCATCGCCGGCTCGTGTAGGCCTACTGAGATAATGTAAGTCGGGAACTTCAAGAAAAGTTCGCTCAGTCCTTCAGCTTGAAGCTCTTTAAAAAAACAAATACAGGCTACTGCCACGCCTGTGTCGTTGGCATGCACAACGATGCTACGATGCTACAAGCGTAACTGCTCGCGTAATTGGCATGTGTCATAAGGCATTGGTCAGCCTCTTCGTGGCTGGAGGACAAGCATTCCTCGTAGTAACAATGTTCTGGTAAAGTTGGACAGCAGCCACACTTAACCAGAGACACTTTGAGTCTCTCCTTGAACCCACCTGAGAGAAAAAGGTTGAGTGCGTTCGGAAGCTGATTACTCATCTGCTCCCAGGCTTCATACAAAATTTCGAGGAACCGGCTTTTAGACACTTAGCATGCAAGTACGGCATCCCATTCTTCAATTGTGCTAAGAGCGGAATTCTGGAGGTTTTTCCCTTTCCCTCGTCGGAGTGTGCATGTTGATTTCGTAGAGGTCGACTCTTCGGTGTCCGTGAGCTTCCCAAGCGGCCCGTTGTACCGATGTGCGACAATGTGGACTTCAGGAATACCCACTGGAAGATAATTCAGCAATGATAGAAGCAATTTTTCCGCGAAGGATTTGACAGTTTAAACCTGGCAGGCCAATATGACCTTATCTTGGACATTAGGTCAATGATGTGTACTGTAGCTGATGTTGTTTCTTTGGATTTCAAAGTGGCCGGCCAAGCTGAAAGTCCTCCTTTTTTCTTAGCCAGTTCAACAGCACAGCTTTGTTCCCCGCCCTCATTTTTCAGCCAGAGGATGTCTCGGTTGATTGTTGCGGAAGATGTTCAAAAATGGATGGAGGAAAAGGAAGATTCTCTTTTGTGAGGATCTTTGCATCGGCTTTCTCCTTTTCTTCGTCCTAGCTCAACTGAGCAGTAATGATTATCTCTAAGGTTGTTACTTCAGAGTTCAGGAGATCGGTTTAGGGACACCATTCACTTTCTGAGTTTTTCTCTCTGAAGGGAAAGTTCGGAGTACAACCTTTTTCACATCGTCTTTCGTGTTGCACAGAAAGTCCTCAACTACCTCTTTTCCTTTTGTGGCTACACAAGTAATATCAGAAACAATCTTCTCATTGTCCACAACTTCTGACGTCACAATATTCATTAGGTCGAAGTCCACTCTGCTGAACGGATTGCCACATGTAGTGAAAATGTCTCGAACTCTATCTCGTGAAAGTTGTAATCGCGTCGTCGTCGACTGATTGTCTTCGTGATATTTCAATGTCTCTGTGGATACGTTGACTACTTGCAGGAAACCATTGCTGATGGCAGCGGAAATCGGTAAGGTAAGAATCCAAGCTTCAGTCTGTCTCTCATCCATTTGTTCTCCTATTATTCCGGCCGTCGTCCTTGCATCCTTGTTCACTGTACATTCCAGTATCTGATCGGAACAGGTGGCCGTAAACCTGGTGTGCGTTTTCTTCACACCGAAATATCCTTTCATGAGCCTTCTTTGTACATCAGGAAAGGTTTGTGGTAAACTTCGCATGTCCATATAGGTACTGTATGAGACATCTTGTATACTGAGGATGGTCAGCCACCACCAAGTATGGCAATATCCGAGCAGTTGCTGTCAAATGAGACTCCCAGTCACAGTCTCGTTCAGCATGATTGAATTGCATCGCTATTTCACGTATTTCCAAGAACTGCCGCCTGAAAGGAAACGTGGGTGACGCATTTCTAAGGGTTTTGAAGGCATTCATTATGGGAGCCAAAGTGATCAAGGTATCGTTTGCCTTCTGAAGTGCAATTCTGAAGTGAAGTCTTCTTGTGCTTTGGAGTAATACTCTTCCAAGGACTCCCAGTAGAGGGCTAGCACGACCTCGTACATTATGCAGTAGGCATTAAAATCTTGGTAGTAGCCTTTCCCTTGAAATACGTTTTCGCATGTACCAGATAGCAGCAGCTTTGCCTGCACTATAATCTCTTTGAGTCCTGAGCTGTTCATTATCTTACCAACTGCCTTGAGTTAGTTGATCAGGAGGTGGAAGCCTCCCATCCGTAGGATTACGTTTTTGAAGTCATCCGGGTATTTACTTTTCACTCCCTGTGCTAGCTTGCGTGACCACCGTATTGTCACATCCGACAGCTTTACTTATCGCCGTGAAATTTCGCAGAGATTTTTTCGACTGTTGCATGGTAGTTTGGTGCTTCATGAAGGAAAAGCAAGATATTAGATTAAATATTGACAAATCAGTTTCAAATCACAGATGTTCCATTTGACAAGCATTTTCAATAGAATTAGAAGTTCCAATACTAAATCTGATTGATCAATGTAACATGCCTTTTTATCAGTCCTTATAAATCTAAATTAGTCAGTATCACCTAGTTTCTTGTGATATTTAATTTTGTAAATTACTTTCATTAAGTCTCTTACTTCGGCAAAAAAAAAATATTACACTCATTTTTCCAGCCAACTTTACAACACCAAAAGTGCTTTTAAAAATTGTTTTTTGATCTTCCAAATTTGTGTCATATTCTTCATTATCATCCATTAGCAAATCAGTATTTGCGTCAGAATCACATGTTGAATCAACCTGAAGTAACTGTTTTTTTTTTGTTTTTTTTTATCTTGGCCTACCTGACTCACTTTTCTTTTTCATCTTCTGCTGGTCAATTTTTTCTGCTTAGCTTATCAATCATCTTCCCGCTAGTTAGCAGGTTACTAAACAAAATTCATATTATCGGGTACACTCGCTAAAAAAGTTGCAGACCCCCCAGATATGATAATTTAAACTTTTTTTCGTAGCTCAATGTGTTCGGAATTAAACGGGCTTTCTTTTTTAATATAAAAAAAATACTTTATCTTGAAAAAATTTCGAGTTTTCAGCTTTTCTGTTAGAAATTTGTTGAAAAAATCTGACTTTTTTTAAAACTGCAGTAAAAAGTGTACTATTTTTTTTTTTTTTTTTTTTACAAACAAAAATCATATTCGTGTAGCCCCAAGTCTCTTCTTTCTATTGATGTAAGAGTATGCTGGATTTGACCAATCTTATCTGTAAAAAAAAAAATTAGAATCATCGAACCCCATTATAGGCCAAATTTGGTGTTTTTGGCCTATTTCTCAGAAACGCCCCAACGGCGAGCATGCGCCCAACGATATTCGTTTTCAGCATGGTCGACTACCATGGGATCCACCCTTAACATTTTTGTACCTTCCGGCATGGGTACTAATCGAAATAAGCGAGATACAGAATCTGGGGCTCTGACTATTTCTGAAAGTTTGTTTGAAAATTTGCTTCATGAATTTCCCGAAAAGGTAGAATATTTGAGATTCTTAATGGCTTGACTCCTCCATGACTTCTTGAGAACGCTGCTGAGACGGCTTAATTTTCCTTAGTTTGATGTGTGTGTATTTGAAGCTTTTTCAATCAACGACATAATTTATAGGACGAATTTTATTATAGAAGTGTGATTTTTTTTTTTTTTTTTTTTGTTCAAAAGAGGTACTAATAACTATATAAAAAAATGTACAAACAAATAAACAGTATTATTCCAAGCAGCTTCCCTAGTCTCAGATTAACATAAATTTTGTTTAACAGCTTTTTTGATCAATTATTCTTTAAATTCTTGAATTAAATATTCATAATTCTTGTTTTGAGTTTTAGTTCCTTAAGAAGTAGCTTACAAATTAGCTTACGTAACGAACTTCTGCATTCTCATGTTTTTATTACGTATATGGGGGGATTGACCAGCTCGTCAGTACCTCGCTCTTTACACTAAAGCTTAAATGTTGTCCCAATTTCATAAGAATGACCCCTGAATCACAAAAGCCGTAGAATACATAGTTGAAATTACTAAAAATACTTAAGCATAAAGAGCGAAGTATTAGGAGGAGGTGAGCCCCTCACATGCGTAATTTCTTTTCGTTTTCAGCTTTAATGCTGTCCCTTACTTCCAGTTGAAAAATCTTTTTCTTATTTATTTTTTCACTGTTTTTTTTTAAATAATGCTAGAAGATTCTGCGCTGCCTTCATGAAAACTTTCTTCCCCCATGGAAAGTTTCCCCAACATATCTCCCTCTTCTCAACCCCTCCCCCAACCGAAAAATCCCCCTGAAAACGTCTGTACACTTCCCAATCACCATTACTATATGTAAGCACTGGTCAAAGTTTATAACTTGTAGTCCTTCCCACGGGGACTGTGGGGGAGTAAGTCGCCCCAAAGACATAGTTAAAAGGTTTTTCGACTACGCTGAATAAAATGGATATCTCAGAATTTTGATTCGGTGACTTTAGAAAAATAATTAGCGTGGGAGGGGGCCTAGGTGCCCTTCAATTTTTTGGTCACTTAAAAAGGGCACTAGAACTTTTCATTCCCGTAGAATGAGCCCTCTCGCAAGATACTAGGACCACTGGGTCGACACGACCACCCCTGGAAAAAAAAAGAAGAAAAGAAATAAACACGCATCCATGATCTACCTTCTGGCAAAAAAATACAAAATTCCACATTTTTGTAGATAGGAGCTAGAAACTTCTACAATAGGGTTCTCTGATACGCTGAATCTGATGGTATGATTTTCGTTAAGATTTTATGACTTTTAGGGGGTTATTTCCCCCTATTTTCTAAAATAAGGCAAATTTTCTCAGGCTTGTAACTTTTGATGGGTAATACTAAACTTGATGAAACTTATAAATTTAAAATTCGCATTAAAATGTGATTCTTTTGATATATCTATTGGTATCAAAATCCCATTTTTTAGAGTTTTGATTACTATTGAGCCAGGTCGCTCCTTACTACACTTCGTTGCCCAAACTGTTTGAAAGTCCATATTACACCGTATGGAAAACATAACTTTCAGTAGAAAAAACTTTTCCTATTATTTTTTTAAATAATGCTAGAAAATCCTGCGCCCCCTTCACTGAAAGTCTCTTCTCCCATGAGAAGTTTTTGCATGGAAGATCCTCCCACGTAGCCCCCCCCCTCCACCCACCTCTCTCCCACCCCCCAAACCAAAAAAATCTCAGCCTCACGTCTGTTGTTGCAAATATCCTTGAGAGGATTGTTAATGATGCCCTTCTTCAATACCTTGTTACTAATGACATTATCTACAACAGGCAGCACAACTTTCTTCCAGGACAATCTATAGAGGTTATCTTCTTAACACTTAGTTCTGTCCTAGGGTGGGATTAACCGAGGTATAAACTGGAGACTTTCGTCTCCTAGTCATCCAATAGGGAGCGACAGTAAACTTAAAACGAATAGAAATTACTTCGAATATGAAAAGGGCTGCCTCCTCATAAACGCCAAACTCTTTACGCTAAAGTTTGACTCTTTCTCTTGACTCTACTTTTTAAAACAGTAAAAAACTTTAGCGTAAAGAGTGGGGCGTTGATCAGGAGGCAGCCCCTTTCATATAAGAAGTAATTTCTGTTCGTTTTAAGTTTTACTGTCGCTCCTTACTTTCAGATAAAAAACTTGTTTGTAATTTTGCTTAATTTCTGAAGGTTTTTGAATCAATGCGTGTTTTGATTTTGGCTCTCCGCAGATAAATAATTAAAACTAAATTTGCATCTATTTTTTGGCTAAATAGCTTTCTCATAGCTTTGATCGAAAGATTTTGAGAAAAAAAGGAGTGGGGGAGGTCCAATTCCCTCCGATTTCTTGGTTACTTAAAAAGGCAACTAGAACTTTAGTTTTTACGAATGTTTTATTAGTAAAAAATATACATAACTTACAAATTAGCTTACGTAACAAACTTCTGTATTATCATGTTTTTATTTTGTATACGGGGGGGGGGTTGACTCCCTCGTCAGTACCTCTCTCTTCACACTAAAGCTTAAATGTTGTCCTAATTTCTTAAGAATGACCCCCTGAATCACAAAAGCCGTAGAATAAATAGTTGAAATTACTAAAAATACTAGAGCGTAAAGAGCGAGATATTAGGAGGAGGTGAGCCCCTCATATGCGTAATAATTTTTTTTCGTTTTAAGTTTTAATGCTGCTCCTTAATACCAGTTGACAAAACTTTTTCATATTTATTTTTTCATTGTTTTTTTTTTTTAATAATGCTAGGAGATTCTGCGCTCCCTTCATGGAAATTTTCTTCTCCCATGACAAATTCCTCCATGGAAAGTTTCCCCAACATATCTCCCTCTTTTCAACCCTCCCACCAGCCAAAACCTCCCCCGGAAAACGTCTGTACACTTCCCAATCACCTTTACTATATGTAAGCACTGGTCAAAGCTTGTAACTTGTAGCCCCCCCCCCATGGGGACTGTGGGGGAGTAAGTCGTCCCAAAGACATAGTTATAAGGTTTTTCGACTACGTTGAATACAATGGCTATCTCAGAATTTTGATTCGGTAACCTTAGGAAATAATTAGCGTGGGAGTGGGCCAAGGTTCTCTTCAATTTTTTTGGTCACTTAAAAAGGGCACTAGAACTTTTTATGAATGAGCCCTCTCGCAAGATTCTAGGACCACTGGGTCAATACGATCACCCCTGGGGAAAAAAAAAAACAAATAAACACACATCCGTGATCTGCCTTCTGGCAAAAATACAAATTCCTACGTTTTTGTAGATAGAAGCCTGAAACTTCTACTATAGGGTCCTCTCATACGCTAAATCTGATGGCGTGATTTTCGTTAATATTATATGACTTTTAAGTGTCTCCCCTATTTTCTAACATAAGGCAAATTTTCTCAGGCTTTTAACTTTTGATTGGTAAGACTAAACTTGATGAAACTTATATATTTAAAATCAGCATTAAAATGTGATTCTTTTGACATAGCTATTGGTATCAAAATTCCATCTTTCAGAGGTTTGGTTACTATTGAGCCGGGTCGCTCCTTACTACAGTTCGTTAACACGAAATTTTTGAAAGTCCATATCACACCGTATGGAAAACATAGCCAACAATGAATAAATTTTCCATTCTAACTGATAGAAGTGTCGAAAAGAAAAATATCAAACCTCATCTGGCATTTGACGTTTTTTTTACCCTTAACTGATATGATTATTCTTTTAGGCATATAAAACTTAAGAGGAGGATTAAGAAAGTGGGATTAGGTTACCTTCAGGCAGGACCATGCCTATGAGTTTTTTTTTCTTTGGGAGGGATGCGGGCAAATAACTTCAAAACGAATTAAGAATTTGCTTTTATTCATTTTTGTTACATTTTTACAAGTCTGGCGATTTTTTTTAGTGGGGGGGGGAGGTTCAAACTTTCTAACCCACAAGCCCGGATATATCCCAACCAGTAGGCTTAAAATCAATTACCCAACTTAGCCTACCAAGATTTCTCCAAGTTAATCTAGCCTTACCATGTCCAGGCAAGATTGGATCTGCAAATCATTTTGGAAAACTGAAATTACCAGTTGCAGATAAATTTCAGCTATAATCCCATAATATTGCATACTGATTATGTAAGTTACCAAATTTCTTCGAAATTTTATTCTCTTTAAATAAGGTGACCAGACGCTAAACTGTCAGTGGTGCTAGAAATCTTAAATCTTTATAAATTCTTTTCATTTTCATTAGCCTATACTGACACGTTATAAAAAGGTTTTGCAGGTCTTGATGGGCAAGTGCAGCTTCGGCTAATTCTCAGAGCGTTTGTGGAATCGATTCAAACCAACAACGTTTTTATCTGAACTTTTCCGTTTTAATCGTACCTGGAGATGAATCTCAGAAAGCAAGTGGTAACGCTGGATTGAACAGAAAATTACTTTTTCAGTGGCGCAATTCGATTCATAATTTGGAGGTGGTCCAAGATGTCAACAGGAATATATTTATCTTGACTCATAAACAACGAAACGATTTCGTCCCAAGGTTTCCGTAAAGGTTATGGACCTCCTGCCCCCTGAGTTTACTGGCGAACCACTGAATTACATATTTTTCCAGGTACTTTTAAGCAGAGGATGATAAAATTGAACCACTGAACAACCGGATGAGACTGGAAAAAGAACTGCCATATCATAGGCCAAAGGAACAGGTGTATTAAAGATAAATCACCACATACGATCAGCCCTGTTTCTTGTCTTTGAGAGCAGGCGGCAGAGCTTAGTTGAAAGAAGTCTGCAAGATCTCTGATGCCGAGCCACACTTAAATATTTTTAAATGTAATCTGTAAAAGAGATTAAAAAAAATAGTTATCATTAGCAGTCATGCTAAAAAACAGATATCTTGAGTCTGGAATTTCGCGGCCTCACTGATATTCTTACTATCCAAAGGGAGAATCGTCAATTTGGGTTAATTATACAGGGATATACAGCGGTGCTAAAACCAAAAAAGTACCAAAGTTTTAAAATCTATTTTTGTCTATTTCTTTTTTAATTATCAATATTGAAAATTAATAGTATTGTAATAGACAGGTGTATCTAATGGAGAAAAAGTGAATATGATCGGGACGCTTGTACTCTCATGTGGAGAGGGTTGGAAACATGCGATCAATTTAATCATTCTAGTATGCGCGAACAGGAGATTCTTCTTGCATGCAATACATCATCGTGTAGAATGTATTAGCCGAATCAAAATATAAAAAAACACGCTGCTGGTCAAGATGTCCAAGGCACAGTTTCATTAAGGGGATTTCGAATACTAATTTGGACAAAAACCATTAGAATGTAAAGCTTCTCTGAGAATAATGTCTTGAAATAAAATGACATCTTTTAAGAGGATTAAGTAACAACCAACGTGTGCACCCTCCATAGTTACAAGCGGGGATCCCCCGAGGGCCCTGATGTCTAGCATATCAGGCAAGATTGCGTCATCCTTAACATGAGTAAACATTCTCCGCTTTGGGGTACCAGTGAAATTGGATACTAGGACCCCATTGAAATTGACTGCTATGGCCCCCGGTGGAATTGGACCTACCGAATTACTTTTCAGGTCCCTCAGAAGGTTAGAGGCTTGATTGAATTGGTCTTTAAGGCTCGAAAGTTACTTTCCCGATATGTCTAAACTTGTCACGAGTCAACTTTCTTCCCTGTTTGTCCCATGAAGTCAATGTTATTTGATAACTGAGAATATATTCTATGTCGTTCATCAAACCTTTGGTCTTAACCAACTGGCAAGACTTAAAAGTCACTTTCCCATCATGTCTAAACTCATCACGGGCCAATATTCTTCCCTGTTTGTCCCTTAAGATCAATATTATTAGATAATTGAGTATATAATCCATGTAGTTCATCAAACCTTTGTTCTTAACCGACTGGCATGGCTCAGAGGCCACTATCCTAGCATGCCTAAACTTACCGCTCGTCAACTTTGTTCCCTGTTTGTCCCACGAAATTAACTGGACTAGGTAGTTGAATATCTAGTAAATCTATATAATGCAAATTTTCTATCTTGGCAAACTGTTAAGACTGGGAGGTCGTTTTCTCAGCATATCTGAACTTACCCCTAATCAACTTCTTTCCTTGTTTATCTCACGAAATTAACACATCTGGTAAGTTACGTAACTCATTTTGTTTTGTACAGACTTCAAATGATTAACTGATCGGTAGACACAACGCAGTAAGACGATAGAGCAAGTCATTTCATAAAATTCCTAGTTTTCATCAAATTCCGGTAGATGCCAAAACTAATAAATAGAACGATTCGAAATATAAACATAGCTTTGATGGGGAATTTAAAATTAGCAAATTTTACAGATTTAAATTAATCAAAAAAAATTATGCTCTTTTGATGTACTTTAGATTCGACCTTATTTGGCTTGATTATCTTGCTGCGACAACACTTCAAATAGACTTTTTAACTAACTTTACTCCATGCTTATCTACATTAGTTCTGCCCTAGGGCGGATGATAGACTATCTATTTATAAGTGAAATGACATCAGTTTTATACAATTCTGAAAACGGTTTATGCTAGCTTTGCCTCTCACTGAGACTATAGAGAGGATAGTTTTGGGGGCTGATCTGGAGGATCCACGATAACACCTCAAATTTTAACTTCGTTTGAAATTTTATTTTCAATAGAGTTTATGAGAAATCTACTATCAATAGGATTCAGGCATAAAGATCAGCATATTAGGTTGGCAGGGGCGATTCTTCAGAACTCGTATAGGGGGGGGGGGGGTTGTCCCCCATTGTCCCCCCCACCGACAACACCCCTTTAGGTTGGTGTTTGTTACATTTAAAGGTGAATCTCCCAGAGCCTGAATAAAAATTTGGACCCAACATCTCTGGTGCTAAATCACAAATTCTGTCTTACTAGAAACTAAAAATAGAATAAACGAATTTCCTAGATAGAAGAGTAAGGTTTTACTCAATTTGGTCCAGATGTTTTACTTAGCTTTCTCATTCAAACTACAGAACATTCAGGCAACAGATTGCGTCAAACCAAAAAACAAGTGACTGCATCTGCAAATTTGGATCCTTTTGGGATTGTCTCTTTAAACAAAATCATTAAGCTGTATTACAGCTTAATGGCATGCAGCCGCTGCAACAAAAAGTGGAAGCAACATAGAAGTATTTTTCTGCGTAGAGATAGAGGGCAATTACTGTACCTGATATTGAGGACAGGACATTTGCTTCTTTAGACGATTAAATAAAAAAAAAACACCTTTTCTGAACTGAAAGTAAGGAGCGACATTAAATCTTAAAACGAACAGAAATTACTCCGTATATGAAAGGGGCTTTTCCTCCTCAACGCCCCGCTCTTTGCGCTAAAGTTTTTTACTGTTTTAAAAAGTAGAGTTAAGAGAAAGAATCAAACTTTAGCGTAAAGAGCAGGGCGTTGAGGAGGAAAAGCCCCTTTCATATACGGAGCAATTCCTGTTCGTAGCTATGTTTGCCTCAGGCTGCTTGGTGCTAAAATGAGTTGTTTATAGTATTAGTGGCAGTATTATATATACAGGATTTTCGTAAGCAGTTTGAACTTGCGCCCCTCTAGATTTATTTCAGTAATACGAGGCCTTTACCAGTAAGAATATGTTCTGTGGATTTTCGATTTGATAATTAGACTATGTTGGGAAAGCTCGTAAATGAACTTAGGATGTCTTCCCTGAAGCAGTACTTGGATCAGATGCACACCGAGCGTATAATGAAGATTCTCGGAATATAGAAAAGAGAAAGGATTAAAGCCTTAGGAAAAGAGAATTCCCAGCTGAAAGAGGGAAATAGGGTTCTTGAAGCTGAGAATACAGTTATTAAAGCCCAAGTGATAAATCTCAAACATCTCGTCTCTAATTTGATATTCTTTCAAAAAGACAGAACATGTTACTTCATTGCAAGCAACTCTCGAGGTAGTAACGCAAAAAATACTGGCCGTGGGTTTCCTGTTGAACGTTACTAACGCTAATTTGATGCCCTTCATCAATCTCTACCATTTGAATGGAAACAAACTAATTGGATCTAATACTAGAACACCATCTAGGTCTACAATGAAAGAACTCAAACTCCAGAAATTTAAAATTACTCTAATGGCATTCTGTTAAGAATCAAGAGCCTTAAGATCCCTTGGCCATTCGAAGTCAACCTGCCCAGGAGAGTGACTTCAGAAACTTCTTTCACATAAATAATTTGGTTTAAGGAACAAAAGACTAAATATCAAAATCAGAAATTAAGTATAAAGTGTAGACACATTATCTTCCGTTCCTGCCAAAACGAAGGCCAAAACACTACCTAAAATAGAAACTATAACTAGCCCGAAATTACTGCTTTTATCCTTCCCCACCCTTATCTAACTGTATTTGTTATACGTTATGCTATTACTTATTCCAGTTTCTGTTCGTTTAAGATTTTTTATTGATTCTTTCATAGTAATTCGTGTCCCTTTTAAGTTTGAATTATGAAATGACCATTTCTGCTCGTCTTAGATTTTAATATGAATTTTTACTTGTCTTCTTTTTTCTGGATAAGTTTAAAAAAATAGTATTATAAATTAGTTTTGCCAGTTTATTTTTCAACTGGCTGAGAAGAAGCGTCCAAAAGTATGTCTCATGGTGAACGTAAAGATAATTCGGAGAAAGCTCACTACAGTCAAAGCATTTTAACAATGTAGGTTCAAAACTAAAGAGAAAGAATAGACTCACCCAAGGTAGTTTAGCTTCATATAACAATAATTAAACTAAATTAGTAATAAAAAAAATTTGTCACTAGCAGGATTTATAGCCATGATATCGTGTAAAAATGAGGGTACTGTTACTATTGAAGAATATGTAAGCGGGTATGAGGCAAAACCGAAGAAAAATACTTTTCTACAATTTCATGGTAAAAAGTGGCCTGATATTTCATTCGTTAAGATTCGTGACATATTTTCATAGCCCTTTCACATTATTCCCTATATACGAAGACAAAGTTACACCGGCTTTCCGAGATCTGATCCGTGTTGCAGCAACTTATGTAAAATTTTAAGCCAGTCAAACCATCAACAAGTTACCCCTTGATTGGTTCTCGTATTGAAAGATTTGACCCCATAAGAAGAAAGAAAAGTTTTTTGGCCACAAAATAGTATACAGGTAGTCCCTCTGTTTCAAACAGATTGTCATTTGGAACTGCAAGTAAGGAACCCGGGTCAATGGTAACCGAAACTCAAAAAAACAAAATTTTGATACCAATAGATATATCAAAAGAATTGGAGTTTTGTGCTGTTTTCAAATATGTAAGTTTCATCAAGTTATATCTTACACATCAAAGGATACAAGCCAAAGAAAATTGCTTGATTTCAGAAAAAGGGGATCATATAACTAAAAGTAATAGGATGCTAAGGAAAATCCCGTTATTAGATTCAGCGTGTCTAAGAACCCTACTGTAGAGGTTAACCCTATTCAACTCAATTGCATTCAGTTCAACTCAATTGTAGCTCAACCTCAATTCAATAAAACCCCCGTTTGAGCGTGGAACTGTTTATACTTAGGATAGGCAAACTTGAATTGAATTGAGGTTAATCTGAATAAATTTGCGTGGGGGGGGGCTAGGAGAGTTGAGTAACAAGAGGGCTAAGAAACAAGAGGGGTGAGTTGAACGGATTCCAATTGCATGGAACTGTTTAAAAGAGTTTGATCTTCGATGATTAAGAATTAAAAAAAGAAAAAAAATTGGATTATTGATATAATAAACCTGTAATCATATAGGTTTAAAACTAGAATCTTTCTGTAAGTGAAAATTAATCTGTAGTTTTTTTTGTTTTTTTTAAATTGTTCAATAAGTAAAAATCCAGTATACAAAAGTGGTCCTGGATTAACAAGAGAAAACCTTGCCAGTTGAATTTAAGCTGGTAGGTTGACTGGTGACAATATTATGCTTTTTTATGCTGTCCTACATTTTAAAATACCCACAAACGGTATTGTGGCTTACGGATGTTATAAAAAGAATAGATGGCGCTAGTCATTCAGTAGCATCAGTTTCCATACTACCAAGTTTTCCATATTATTTGCGCGGATTATTTGCGCTTTAAATAATTTAAGGAATCACCAACGGTCATTGAAGCAAATGTATCAATACCTTAAGCCGTTAAATAATCTCAAGATTTACTTCATTATAAAAAGAAATTATAAAATTGGTTCTATCGGAGTTGTATAAAGATTTTCCGTTTATGCAACCGAAGGTTCCAGACTGAGGCCAGGTGCCCTGTACGCAAATCTCCAATCAGACTGGTGAATTATGGGTGTCCTTTTTCTCCAACCCCCCTAGTCAAAAGTCTGTACCCTTTATCTTTTTTCCCTTTTAATCAACATTGTATCAAACCTGTCTCCTCCCCAGAGATAGTTTTTCATATTTTAACTAAATGACAAATTACAAAATCGAATGATTTATCGTGATTTTCCTTAAAGACAACGACAATTTAAATCTGTCTGTCACAAAAATGACAATACATTTTACCGTCAGTCTGGGAAGCTTACTGTTAGTTACATTCCCAAGTAACATTTGAATTTCAGATGTCAGGTGAGACGGACGCCTGGTCCTGCTGTAAGAAGAAGATTTTCCTTTGAGATGTGAAGCAATAAGCTTAGTGGTCATATTACACCGTCATCCATACCTACCTCCTTAGATATTTAGCAACTAGACAATTTGAGACTGTCCAACCTGATTGACAGAGAGTTGTAAACGTTCAATTTTCTTCGTAATTACTGCAAAAACAAGCAATTCGATCAATTTTCTATGATCTTGTGTTATCCTCATTAAGTTGCTGGATTTTGTTGGATTTTTCATTTGGACTAAGACAATTGATTGAATAATATGACAAATTTACTTAACCAAGAAACGGCGAAAATGTGGGATCTAGTACTTTTTTTAGCACAATATTGTGCTTTCTTTTACGCTTTCCTACATTTTAAAATACCCCAAAAATGTATAATGGCTCTCGGAAGGTATGAAAAGATTAAATGGCGTAATTCATTCATTTATGCTACAGTAGCACCAGTTTCCAGTTTTGTAAGCTTACCCTTAAAAGTGCGTACCCTTCATCTTCTATCCCCTTTAATCAACATTGTATCCGACCCGTCTCCTTCCCTAAGCTTCCCATATTATTTGAGCAGGACTTTAAAAATAATTTAAGAAATCA
Organism: Artemia franciscana; assembly: GCF_032884065.1. Classification (NCBI taxonomy): domain Eukaryota; kingdom Metazoa; phylum Arthropoda; class Branchiopoda; order Anostraca; family Artemiidae; genus Artemia; species Artemia franciscana. The sequence goes on along the minus strand of NC_088883.1, from coordinate 25,998,348 downwards.
TCAACAGTCATTGAACCAATTGTCTCAGTACTTTAAGCCGTTCAATTATTTTAAGGTTTATTTCAACATAAATTATAACATTGGTTAATTTGGAGTTGAACAAAGATTTTCAATTTATGCAACCGAAGGTTCCAGACTATGGCCAGGGGACCCGAACACAAATCTCCGATCAGATTGATTAATAATGGGTGTCCTTTTTTTTCCAGCTCCCTTAGTCAAAAGTGCGTACCCTTTATCTTCTATCCCCTTTAATCAACATTGTATCCGACCCGTCTCCTCCCCAGACATAATTTTTATGTTTTAACTAAATGACAAATTGCAAAATCGAATAATTTGCCCTGCTTTTCCTGAAAGAAAATGACAATTTAAATCTGTCTGTCACAAAAAATTAATTAACCTTAACCTTTAACTCTTATTCAACTAACTAACTAACGTACGCTCAGAATATATACGGAAACAGATCTAGTCAAAGAACACGTAATTAAACTATATCGTTTATTACATGTCCTGGGTTAATAGCTTTATGATCCATATACTTTAAACTTCTTATCCTTTAAACCCTTCAAAACTCTTATTGTTTGCTATTTCTATGGGTTTTTTTAAAGGTACATTTTTGCTAAGCTTTGGTTTAACTGATTGACAGAGACTTTAAATTTTCAATTGTTTACGTACTTGCTGCAAAAGCTAGTATTTCAATCAATTTTCTTCACGTTCTTGTTTAATCCAGATTAAGTTGCTGGATTTTCTTTAGATTTTCATTTGGACTAAAATAATTGATTAAATAATATGACGGATTTACCAAACCAAGAAACGATGAAAATGTGGGATCTTTTGCTAGATTTTAGAAGAATAGACATTATTCGTTAAACTTGTGGCTTGTGTATTTATTTGTTAAAATTGTAGGCAAAGTATCGGACAATTTTTTATGGTCAGCAAGCTTGTGAATATTTGCTGACCTAAAGGACGACCCGGAACAGAGCCAAGCGGGTAAAATTACAGTTTATTTATTACTTCGATAGGCAAAAACTAAGATATCACTTGACTTGATACATCTAAGAGCTGATTCCAAATATGCTAATCGCTATGTTTTCATTTGTCTGCAGAAGAAGCAGCACATTAGCTTTGGGATAACAAACTTGGATATTTTGCTGGTTGTTGTTGCATTGGACTTGCGCTAAAAGTATCTTTCTGACACACTCGTAAGGTTTATCATATAATATTGTTATTCTTCATTCGAAGTTTTTCGGCAACGCTAGACAAATTTCATAGTTTAAAGGCGCATTGCAAGGGTAGGTTTCATTTCAACTATTTTATTTTTGGATCCGATTGACAAAATCTGACATACATCAAATTAACATAGGCACTGTATGGCAGCTTAAGAGCAATAAACAAAAAACTTAAAAAACATGGTCACAAATTTCGAGGTTTCACAAATTTCGAGAGAACTGTCGACTACTGATTGTTAGAAAGAATATCTCCAAATGTCCCCCACACTGTCTCCTGTCTCCATCCACCTGTCTCCTGTCTCCATCCACCTGTCTCCTGTCTCCCCCACTCTGACAGTTTCTCACTCAGAATGCCCTGGTTTTCAAGTATTTCAGTAAATCTTCTTGTTTGTCCTTTTACACCAGGTAAATCTAGGAGGAATAGCAGCCTCTTTATTCCAACAGAGAACCTAGAATCGAGCAGGTAATTAGGATGTGATTATTAAGATTTAAAAAAAGCTATACGAGGGACATGAGGAAAAGAAAGGTAAGAATCAAATACTAGAATAGACATAAAAGTTTTAGTAAATGAAAAATAAAAAGGGGAAAGAGAAAAAATCTTTATTGATAGTAGTACATAATTAGTATAATTAGATATTAGTACAAACATAAAATTGAATGGACTGTAATGAGACACACTCATCTCCAGAAATTAGGGGCGACTGAGATGTATTTTTAAAATATTTTATTAATTCTTTATATTTTATATATTTGAATGAATGTAATGCCGTGTACCTTTTCGGTAGCAAACAAGTCCCATCCAATACGCGATTTACCCCCTTTCCCACACTCCCTAATTCTGACAGTAGTTTTCAAGAATTTCCACTTTATTTCCTTATTTTTTATGATTAGTTTTTTACTTTTTATTTACTAATGTTTTATTAATATATTCAATAATTTTTTTTCATGATCTTAAATAAAGCGGAATTTTACATACCTGACTGGCTGAACAAGAGTAGAGTCAGTGCGTGTTTTCACTTCTATAATTAAAAAAAAGGGCTCTGAAATTTGTATTTCATTTCATTTATTTTTTCACTTGTTCTCCAGAGACGTAATATTATCTACCTTTTTCATTACCTAGGACACGAATTCAGCCTCTACCCTCATTCTAACAATAGTTCTCACCAATATTTCATTCCATTTGACTTATTTTATCTTGTTCTGCTATACATTTAAACAAAGTATACATCTAACCCAGTAAATTGTTTCATCCCTATAGTTTTAGCAACAGTTCTCAAACAATCTGATCTCATTTTATTTATTATATTTGGCATTTTTTAACTATTCTTGTTTAGTGACATACTTCGCAGTCTTATTATCTAACTTGGTTTTATTACGTCCGATAGTTGATTTGGAAGAAATTACTGCATTCAGCTAAAATTCAAAATGAGAACACAGCTTGTAGGGGAGGGGGTGTTTCTTTTTTCAGAGGGACAAATTTATATTAGGAAGGGAGACGCCTTGCATGCGAAGGTCCACAAACAACAATAGAGATGAAAATTTAACGAAATAAACAAAATGATACTGAATTATTTCCGTGAATTTTCTCGGATCAGGTTCACAGTCCGTTAGCACGATACGAATTAATACGATTCAAAAATCGTTTTAGTTCGATAATACGATACGAACTAATTCTGCTAAATACTCATTTTTAAGTATTGCACAGTGCAGTGATTTTATAAACTTGATTATTGAAAAAAGGAACTCACAACAACAAGTTGTTTGAAATTTTGTCTTTCTTAAATTTGGGCACTTTGAATGTGGCCCTAGTTTTCAAACACTTTTGCAGATTTTAATTATTTGTGACGCGTTTTTAGATTATTCTCCTCTTAAAGCTCTAATAATTCCATTGCATTTGGAATTATTATTTAGAACAACTTCAATTTCTGTCTCAAGGCATTATGATGATGCCGTTAAATATGACGGCATAAAATTTTCATCATGTCTCCTTTATTTTTATTTTAATGAAAACGATTTTTATTTCAACTATTTTCTAGAGTTTTTTTTTATAGCTGAATATGTAGAGTAATGTCCAAGCAGCTTTTCTTAAATTGGGTGCTTAGATTGTGGCATTAGTTTCCAAAACTCATTTCAAAACTGTGTTCCTCTTGAAGTTCTATTCAGTCCATGTTTTTCTGCAATTCTCATTTAGAATAGCTCTTATTTTTTACCTCAAGAAATAATGATGGTATATTTCCATTATATTTCATTGATTTCCATTTATTGAAAATAAATTCTATTCCAATAAATATCTATTCAATCTTTTTATCGAGAGCCACACTCAATCTTACAAAGAGCTTCAAGCGCCTCACAAACCAAGATTTGCATAACCGTTTGCTTACTAGATAAACTCAGAAGAATTTACAAAATACACTTCACTGTCTTGAATAATTTCCATTGTTTAAACAATAAAGATATGACGTTTTGAAGATTTAATTTGAGAATTTAGCCAAGAAATTTTCAAAAATCCGCTAGACAAAAATTAAGCTAATCTAAGGTTCTTGGTGACCATCATAAACCAAAGCTGCTTATTTCTATCTTTTTCTTTGTTCTTAGTAGTAGACGAAGGAATACTAGAAACTAAAAGAATACACCGTCAATTCTGTCTGTATAGTTTAATAGCATGAATTATGCGGGGAGAAAATGCTCGTTATTTTATTTATTTATTTTTTAATTATCTCATGTGTTTGATCCTGAAAGTTTCATATAGATTCAAGTACCACCAAATTTAATCAAACTGCCTCTTCTATATTTAACAGAGACTTCAATTCGTAGTAACAAACTATAAACTCCTCCACAGACCCCGTGAAAGGGGCTGCAAGTTACACACTTTGACCTGTGTTTACAGATAGTAATGGTTATTGGCAAATGTACAGAAGTTTTCAGGGGGACTTTTTGTTGCTTTTTTAGGGGAATGGGGGTTGTGTGGGAGGATCCTTCCATAGAAGAATTTGTCATGGGGAAGAGAATTTCCATGAAGGCGGCTCAGGATTTTCTAGCATTATTTCAAAAAACAATAAAAAAATGAAAAAGATTTTTCAACTGAAAGTAAGGAGCAGCATTAAAACTTAAAACGAACAGAAATTATTACGCATGTTAGGGGCTGAACTCCTCCTAATACCTCGCTCTTTACACTAAATTGTATTTAGTAATTTCAACTTTTATTCTACGGCCTTTGTGATTCAGGGGTCATTCTTAAGGAATCGGGACACAATTTAATCTTTAGTGTAAAGAGCGAGGTATTGACGAAGGGCCGAAGCCCCTAATATATGCAACGAATATTACACATACGAATATTGAAGTTTGTTACGTAGGTTAATTCATGAGTTGCGTATATTTTTTACAAATAAAAACGTTCGTAAAAAAAATTAAAAGTTCTAGTTGCCTTTTTAAGTAACCAAAAATTGAAGGGCAACTAGCCCCCCCCCCTCGCTCCTTTTTGTTTCTTAAAATCGTTCAATCAAAACTATGAGAAAGCCATTTAGCCAAAAAATTAAAATAAAAAATAACAGACAAATTTTGCTTTAATAATTCATGTGCGGAAAGCCAAAATCAAAACATATATTAATGCAAAAACGTTCAGAAACTAAATAAAATAACAAGTTTTTTTTTTTACTGAAAGTAAGGAGCGACATTAATGCTTAAAACGAACATCAATTATTCCGTATATGAAAGAAGCTGTTCCCTCCTCAACACCCTGCTCTTTACGCTAAATCTTTTTAACTGTTTTAAAAAGTAAAGTTAAGAGAAAGAGTCAAACTTTATCGTAAAGAGTGGGGCGTTGAGGAGGGAACAGCCCCCTTTACATACAGAGTAATTTTTGTTCTTTTTAAGTTTTGATATAGTTCCTTACTTTCAGTTATAAAAAAAAATTCGGTTTTTTAAAATACCTCATTTTTTCTAATTTTTCCGAATTAACCGTCTTTCTGTAAATTGGTAGATACCAAGTGACATAAAAAGCCTTGTCCTATCTTATCTCAAGTGAACATAAAATCTTAAACGTAATAAGTGAACAAAAAACAAAATTAGGTGAACAGCGTAATAGAAAAGAATCTCAACAGGGATACCCTTGAGATCAAAATCCATTGAAACAACGACATCATTAAATAAGGCAATATTAATATAAATTTGGCAGGAAGGTTTTAATGAAGCAGAGCTGCCATATTACCAAAGAGAAAAGGAAAGATTTGTGTTATAGTTTGGTTTTTTATGTTAAAAATGTTCATCGATTGCATTGGTTATTTTTGTGTCGCATTTTATTATGACAATGGAACTACAAGAAATCTTGACCCAGTAAAAAAAAAAGGTAAAATCTTTGTGCCACAGCATTTTTAAATTCATCCCTCGGTTTCTTTGAATTTGTATACTTTTTTTATTTAAGTTATCTTATTTAACTTATCTATTTAGCTTAAACTTAAATTTACAGTTGGAGCAGCAGTGGCAATATCAATACATTATAAATAAACCACAATTCAGGTGCTATATTAGGTCAGGTGCGATCTTTCAGGTGAAATCTTCCTGAGCATCAATATGCCCAGCCCCATCCCTCGTTCAGATTCTTTTTGGTAGGCTAAATGAAGCAAAGAATTAAAATAATTAAATACGAGTCTAGAATTAACCAAAATTTAATTACAATTTAAAAATTTCGATTTTGGTGTGTGGGTGTGTGTGTGTGGGGGGGGTATTAGTTACTATTATTCTGCTATAAAAGTAGAGCATACAAAGCTAAGAGTTAATTTTATGATTGGATATTCAAACCTAAGAAAAATAACGTCAATTACATAAATAAGACTCACAAACGCAAATATTCCTTCGATATGTGAGAGTAAGGCAATAAACAGATAAAAAGGAAAAAAAAACATTCATATGAAATCACTAAAACATTTTTTTTTTTTTCATGGAACGATTTCCAATATTTGTAACCTTCTTTTCGTGTAACTTTCCAAGAGTCTAAAAGAATTAACCACGGTAAAATACAAATAAGTAGTATATGAATCGTTTAATATAATAAAACAATAATCCTTTAACCCATTAAGTAAATAAGAAGAATCTAAATTGACAACGCTGCATATGCATAACAACGCGGTGTAATCCCTGATTAAAAAAAAAAAAAATCAAACTGGGCAAGGCAGCTATCCAAAGTCCCAACCGATCCGATAAGATGGACCTTTGAGTAATTGTAGATTGAACTTATCCGTTTGCAAGGAAACGATAGCAAAATTCATAGTTTAAGTTGCAATTGGTTGGTGTTTTGGCTAACATCGTTATAATATTGGACGTATTATCCATGTTGCATGTACAGCTTTTTTTTTATTTACCCGAAAGGACTGCTTACGTATGTCCAAAACTATTTAATCTCACTATTTTTTGCTGCAAGGAAAAGGAAATAATTCTCTCAATAGTTTTATATCTAAATGTTTTAAACAGCCCTTACTTCTATATAATAAATGTCAAAAGTAAAAAAAAAAAAAAAAAAAAATATAATAATACAGTTTGAACTAATTTACCTTTTTGATTGCTCTACGTCTATTATCTTGAATAAGTCTACCCATATTTTCTGAATCGCAGACTTTGATGTAGGAGAAATTCGACGATTTCGCAATGTAAGCAGCAAGTTCAGTTTTCCCGGCTCCGGGTTCACCCTCAAGAAGAACAGTAACAAGACTGGCATGAGACGCATTTTTAACTTCCTTTATTAGATTCTCTCCAGTCTTGATGATAATAGTTATTTCCTCACACCATTCAATTATACCTCCCTCTTGATATTGATTTATGAGGTGATAGTCGTATCCTAATGCCTGAAATATGAGAAACAAAAGCAGTTAGAACAATCAAAACGAGAGGTAGCAATTACAGATTTGTAAGCCCCATTTAATACAGTTCTTATAGACGTACATGAGTCAATGGAGCGGTAAGGAAGCTGCACTCAGCTTATTGCTCCATTGACTCTGGCCAGCTATTACATCTTTTAAAACAGTTCAATGATGTTCCACATATGCTTTTGAAATGAAGAAAAAAAATTCCGAGAGATTAAAATTTAATAAATAATTAGCAAGGGGAGACCCTCCTTTACAATCTACTAATCTAAAACAAACTGATTTAGGAACATTCAAATATGAAAACCACAATATAGCAGTACATGATCTAGCTGCGTATTGTTTGTTAGATGGTGGTAATCCAGACGCAATATGGTTAAAAACTTAATAGTTACTGAAGAATTGTGGCTAATCTTATTCTCATATTTTTTCAACTGCTTTTGTAATTTTTGGTTTACCTTAAAGGTAAATACGCTGTACGTTCACTGCAATAACAATAAGCAAAGCTAGTCTGGCCTGCCTCAATGATTTATAGAACAGTTAAGGATCAGAACAGAAAGAAGAATTAAAAGTGCGGATAAAAATGACTAGTAAGAGAACCAGAATACTCTCTCTGTCTATAAATTCCATCACTGATTCATCTGATTATAACGTCTAGTCTGGTCAAATATCAAACAAAAACAAAAAAGAGAATAAAAAAGTGCCGTTGTAGCTCGAGCTCTCCTTAACGGCGATGAGCCCTGGTCTACTGTTGTTGCCGTCCTATGTGCCAGGGACACAGCCTAAACTAAATTTTGAGACGAAACGAGGGACAAGGTTGCATGAATTGGCATCCAATATTTAAACGCTGTCATTTAAGAGCAAAAGTGTCAATTCTCATCAGCTTTCGGTATGAGTCCATGAGTGATTTGGTCACCTTCTCTACATGCCAACTTACCACCTGTTATTTACGCTTTTCGACTTGGATCCCTCAATCTAAAGCTTCGCTCCAGATTGAGAGATCGCCTCGAACAGTACTTGTCAATGATACTTAACGCACTAGAAGAAGTCAAGCACTAGCTCGTGAACATTCAGACAGGTAAAACCTGTAAAACAGGTAAAAATAGTAAAGATTAGCATTTTTCTCTAGGCTGAACCTCGATCAGGAGCGTTACGTCAAGTCACTCAGGTCATCAGGAAGGCTAATTTTGTCAGTATGGTTAATTGCAATTTATAACTAATTTTACGAACTGAGTCCATAAATCAGAGTTGCTGCTGAGAATTTGACAATATCCCAAGATTAACTTACGAAAAAGTCCCAAGGTTAGAAACAAATTTTCAAGATGTTAAATAATATCAATGTACTTAAAGTATTTTTTGTGGGTGATATTTAATGCAAACATACCTTTTAAGATCCTGAACTTAGAACTAGATTCCAATGAGTAACAACTTTTCGCAAACAGACAACAGAAAAAAATTAACAGGAAAAGATTCACCCGTGGATTCAGGGAGGCCGGGGGCCATATACCCCCCAAGCTTTTTCTGATGCCCTCTTTCACTGTTTTTTTTTCTTCACTTTTTATAGAATAAATTTGTCAATTTTAAGCACCAATGTCCCATTGCCTCCCCCTCCAAAGATTTTGTTCTTTGGCACCTTTGTCACATCATCTTCCCCAGGATTTTGCTCTAGATCAGCCCCTGGTGAGATTCTTCCAACTTTCCATTTTAATACACCAGCCACTTGATGGCTTAGGAAAAGACCCATGAGGTCGTCCATGAATGGGATGGTCTTATAGTCTGCACCATTTCCTAGGCAGGATAGGAATAAGTTTTGAAGCCGCACCTGAGCCAAGATGGCGTCTACTCTCTTGAGCTGCACCAAGTCGGCAGGAGAATTAACTAGTGACTATCCACTTGATGAAAAAATTTCTCAAATTTTTATCTTTACTCTCTTGCTTGAGCAAGAAGATTGCTGAAGTAAATTCTAGAATGGATTCGCTAATGAATTCACCGTATGCCTCCGACTTGAAATGTGCAAATTGTGGTGGAAATCACAGAAGCAATAGTTTCTCCTGCGCCGTATTGAAGAGCCGTATGCCCGTCCCTGCATCGAGCACTCTAGCTTGTGGCTGATAATTTTCCTCCGCTACAGGTATGGACCATTGCACCGAACCTGATTGTGTAAACCTGTATTTTCAAAACATAAATGGAGCAAGAGATAAATTAATAATTTTAGCCGAAATATTCAAGTCATTCGACGTAGTGTGTGTAGTTGAGCACCAGTTAAGTGGCATTAATAGTTATCAGTTGGAAGTTTCTTGTGACCACGAGTTCTTCATCCGTTCTGCAAAAATTACAGGTGATCGTCCCTCTGGCGGCATTATGATTGGAGTAAAAAAGCCTTAAGTGTGTTTTACTTGAAACTAATGATGCTTTTGTTGCAGTTGATCTAGGCCATACTGTTATTCTTGCAGTTTATATACCTACTAATTACAGAAACGAACAATCTAACGAACGTTTTGCTAAAGCATGTGCAAAAGTCTCAAAAATTTCTCAAAAAATACAAGCGTCTGGCAAAGCCATTTTACTCTGCGGTGTTTTAACACTGACCTCACTACTCCTAATTTACCGTGGTCCCAGATATTGTTATCATTACTTCCGAAAGATCTATCAGTGGCAGCGAAAATTTTACTTTTGTTCATAACTCAGGTAGCGTGACAAATTTGGACTTATAATTTCAGATTTTGAATGTTCAAAAGTCTATTGTTTAAGTATCAGAGGACATTTTGATTAGTGATCATTCTCACCTTTAAGTGCCTGTTGTTTTAAATGTGTTTTGCCATAGGTGTTGTAGTCCAAAATGTTTACAAAGCAGCTTTGGGATAAAAAAGACGTAAACTTTTATCAGTGCATATTAGATGATATTCTCAGTAGAATTAGAATTCCTTTTCACCTCTTGTCACAGTCTCAAAATTTTTCTTCTTTGGAATTATATATTTATTATGCTGAAACTGTTCATGCAATGAAAGTTGGGGCTTCCGTTGCGGTTCCTATTATTAGAGTGCATAGAAATACACAAAAAGGGAATGTCTGCTATTCCAGGATCGCATGAGGCAAAACAGAAACATCGGCTGTGGTATCGTATTTGAGATCAATGTGACCGACCGAGAAATGGCTCCCTTTTCCAGATTGTTAAAAAAAAAGAAAAAAAAAGAAATATCTAAAGTTAGTGGCAACTTGGAAGAAACAACAAGTAAAATATATATCAACCAAAATTAGGAATAGTCCAAAGGTACTTTTTAATGAGGTTAATAAATTAAGTCATCAGCTGATTTATTACACCAAATCCCGTTAGAAAAATGGTATGTACACTTTACCTCAGTCTTTTCATCCATTTTACCATCAACTGAATTAAGTTATCGTGAATTGTTTTATAAGGATTTTTTCTAAGCTCAACCAATACAACAAGAGCTAAGAGTGACGAGGCCGGAAGAGGTATGAGCTATGTTACATATATACGGACGAGGTATATCTGGTATAAGCTCTAGCAAAATTCTAAGAATCAATAGATTGATTTAAAATAAAAATCGGAGGCTTAGTGCTGGTCATGATTTAAAATAAGAGCTCTGAGTCACAAGGTGTAAGAATCTTGTTATTAGATTTATGGGTTGTTTACCAGGGATTAAACCTCTTCTTGGTATAGCCTTGGAAATGTTTTTGTTTGTACGAATTGATTATTGCTAAATAACAAGTGCGAATTGTAAACAAGGGTTGTATAGAAAAACGAGAAGGATTTTGGAAAAGGGTAGTTGGTGTTGGGAGCTTGGCGAGTGTGGGTAGCTTTGCTTAGATGTGAGCAGAATAATTTGTTCCTTCTCAATCTCTTAATGTTAATTTACTAGTTTCCACAGCGTGACATGAGTCTCGCTGACATATTTTAAATACCTTGGAACATTTTGTTTGCTCACATATTAGTTAGTAGTTAGTTTATTTTAATATCTTAAAATTCTCATTTCAGTACGAAGACTATGCAAGATTGTACTTATATTACAAATTATAAAACTTTTGATTTTCTTGATTATCTTCTTAAAACGAGACTATTAAAACCAAAAACCAAACTTCTTTTAAGAATAAAACCTTTGCTCTTTTTTAACTCTTGTGTTGTGTTAACTTTATCTCAAGTATTAGGTACGGGTTATTTCTAACACTTCTTTTTTTTTTTATGTATATTTTTATTAACCGGCAGAGTTTGATGTCTTCACGCTACGCTTATTCTTGGTAATTCTCCACACTCTGTTTAAACCGGTTTACAAAATGGTGGCAGCGACGGAGATAAGATAAAACCCTCCTCCTAATAAAATTTATAAAATTCATATAACATTTAAAAAGTTTTTACGCTTCGTTTAAAAGCTTAAGACCACAATCTTTTTATTTCTACTGTACAGTGCTTGTCTTTTCTTCTTTATATTACCTTCTTTTTACTTTTTCTCAAGCTATTAATTTTTTTTTTTTTTTGCATAAGTGCTTGCTTATTTGCACGTTTGTTCTTTTTTTAGATTAAACAAAAAAAGTGTTTTTTTAATGAAAGTAAGGAGCAACATTAAAACTTGAAACAAACAGAAATTACTCCGTATATGAAAGGGGCTTCTCCTTCTCGACGCCCCGCTCTTTACGCTAAAGTTTGACTCTCTCTCTTAACTCTACATTTTAAAACAGTAAAAAACTTTAGCGTAAAGAGCGGAGCGTTGAGGAGGAAAAGCCCCTTTCATATACGGAGTAATTTCTGTTCGTTTTAACTTTTAATGTCGCTCCTTACTTTCATTTAAAAAACTTGTTTTTTTTTTTTGTTTAATTTCTGGACGTTTTTGAATTAATGCATAATTTGATCTTGGCTCTCCGCACATAATAATTAAAACGAAATTTGCATATTAATTTTTTGGGGCTATCCAGTACTGTTACGTCAGTTACGTGTCTACGACATTTGCTTATTCTACCCACCAAGTTTCATCCCGATTTCTCTAATCTAAGCGTTTATAGGTGCTGTTTTATGAGTTATATTATGAAGTATGTTATTATTTATGGGTCATGTTTTGTGAGTGGTTTTTTGAGTTATATGCAAAAAAAAGCTATCAGTTTTCTTTTCATATTCCTCTGTGTACATCTTTTGGATGTTAACAAGGCATAAATAAATTATTATTATATTAATATTTAATCTACAAGCCTTTGTTTGACTTTTACACCCTTCTTCCTTCCCTTTTTTCACAGCTTTTCTTTTCCCTTCTATTTAATCTCCCTTGATTCCAGTCCTGGAGATATGTTTTTCATCTCAAGAATTGTCCAAAAAAAACATCTGATGTTAAAAGAATGAAGTTTCTCCATAAGAGATATCCTACGCTTTAATCTAAACTTTTCGATAAAGCAATCTTTATGAGACCAAAAAAAAACACTTACTGGTTTGACATCATAGTCAAGAGCGTCCTTAAAATCCTCCATTGTTAAGATGTTATTTACACCATCCTGATCAATTTCGAATTCAACTTCTACTTTGTCTGGCTCAAGAAGAACGTCAAAGAGATCGCCCCTTGTTACGGAGACGTTGTCTATGTCTATATCGGGAAAAGTTTCGAATTCATCTTCTTCTTTTGTCGATATTTTTATAGAGCGAAACAATCTCCTTGAGAAAGCCGCCTGAACTAGAGCGGCAAGTTCAACCACACTGAAGTTTTTAGTAAGGGAAGCAAGCTCCTAGAACGAATTAAAATAACAAGTTAAAAAAAGATTTTTTATCTGGGCAATACACGTGTCATAAAGCCCGAGACAAAGTAGACTTCGGACGCAAAGCCAAAATGCAAAAAATTTCGGTGGACACATCAAGTATCTATAGTCACAGTCCGACGTAAATTAGATAAAGCAGCGGTATTAAAACTCTCCCTTTTGCGTTAATGCCATGCTTACTTCGATTTAATGAAATTCAATAACTAGGACGGACAATTAGGATGTGGCTGGAAATTTGTATTAATCAAGTTTTGTCGAAATATCTTTCACATGTCATTGATAAACAACCTCAAAAGTGTCCTTTGTATTAAAAAATAGGTAGAGAGGGAGAGAGATGGAAAGAAACAGAGGGGGCGGAGAGTTTGGGGAGGGGGGAGAGTGACGCGGAAAGGGAAAGTTCCCTTTCAATTTGAGTCAAATTGAGTGAGAGGCAATTCTGGCATAACCCACTTTCCTTTAGGATTGTAAAAAAAAAGGTTAGAAAGGTTAGTTTATTTGTTAACAGACATGTCTGAGAGAGAGAGAGAGAGAGAGAGAGAGAGAGAGAGAGAGAGAGAGAGAGAGAGAGAGAGAGAGAGGTAAGAGTTCTCGACCTCTGTACCTCCTAGAATGCCGGTCTCTGTACCTCCTAGAATGGAGCTTTCCACTCAGAGGTAGAAAACATGGTTCAAAGATACTAATTCCTCTCCGGAACAGATTACAAAACTTCTTTTAGCTGACCTAGTCAATGCTCTTGTAAGAAAAAGAAAAAAAAAAGCGAAAACCATCTTTTCCATCCCAGGCTAAAATCATAGACTACTTGGGTTGGGAAGAGACAGGCATATTTCTTAAATGGAAAATGTTAATTTACCGAAGTCTATATGCAACATTCGATCGGCTTCGTCTAATACCAAGAATGTAACTCTTCGTAAATCTATTTCCTTCCTTTTCACCATGCCAATCATAAGACCTACGAAAAGAAAGAAATAATAGCCAATTGAATATTTCCGAATCTTCAGAAGGATTTGTCACTTTTGCGAACAAAAAAAAAAATTAAATTTTCCCTTCTTCTAGAATTAAGAGTATGCTGCATATTCTACCCTAAAAAGTTTCTATTTTCTGACTGACAGAGATACGGAAAAAAGAAGAAATTTTATTAATTCGGTGAAAAAACAACAAAATTAGTTAAAATACCTATAACAGAAGTCCTACAAAACATCTATAAAAAAAAAAAAAAACTATTGAGATCTAAAACTAGAGAAAACTGTCTTTTGTATTTATTATTACCACTATTGACATAATTTATCACGAGTGTCGAGATAAGACTTCAAATTAACAAGGTCCTTAAATTAGTATTTAAAATGAAATGTACCCGACCTGGATATTAGTCTGAGCCTTTATCAGTGAGTTTATTATTCATTAAGGTTTCATTGAGTTATCTGTTATTCTCATATTTTTTTTTGTCTCGCATTAAGTTTCTTCGATAACATTAGAATTTATACAAACATGCCAACATGCGAGTCCTATATCAGACAATATGAGACTTACAGTACGTAATGTACAGAAATCATCTGACCATTAAAATACCTATCAAAAGAAGTCTATATCTTTTTTGGGCTCTTTATTTTCGAATCCAAGATTTCTAGTATATAGCCTAAAGAATCCACCAAACCATCATAAATACTTTCAGTAATTCCTGCAAATTATGGGGAAGTGTGGAGGGGTTTCGAAAATTTCAAACAATAGGCAATTAATTCCACTCTAATTACTCCAAGTCTCCAAGATAGCAAGCAACAAAGTTTGAGCATTTTCCCCTTCAAGCTAGGAAAAAAACAATCATGCTGCGTCTATTAGTTATTGCAACTTTTCACCAAGCAAGCTCTTAAGGCCTAATGTCCATGTGTTAAAGATTTGCGCCATTTCTTTCTTATGACTAGGGCTACTATGCTTATCCTTGTCCTACTGTTTTATACCTTTCTTTTCTTTTCCCAATTAAATATTGACAATCTGTTGTATGCTTTAAATAATTGGGTCATTAAAGTTGCTGATTGGTATGCTAGTAATTGCTTGTCTATTACCGCTTTGAAGAGTAGTAACATACTGTACTCAAGAAGTAATTTTATACTTAATGGCAATACTATTATTAAAACGCAGCACATATAAATAGGGCTAGCAAGGTAATTTGGATATTTTATAATAGAAGGTCTTATGTTCAAAAATTTTCTTTGAAACTACCTAATGCTGTTGGCATGATTTCCAGAAGTATCGTTTTCCCTACTTATATTCTTCAAATTTATTATTTTTTTCGTCTCATTCATTATTATGACATGTTGCACCTCTATTTGGGTGTCTGATTTTCCCAGTTCTTATAAACCCTTAAAAAACTGCAAAATCATGAAACCGAAGTTATGTTTAGTCGATCTTAAATCTCAGTCTTATTCTTTTGAAAATTTAAAGTTTGTCTACAAACGAAACGAAAACAAAACCCTCATTAAACAACGTGTGAGATAGGGAAACATATTTGATACTATACCAGAATTATCTACGATACAAATGATACTACACAGGAGTTTGACCTTACTTGGAGTAGCTACAATGAGCGTTACTTGCTTCCCTTACTAAAAACTTCAGTGTGGTTGAACTTGCCGCTCTAGTTCAGGCGGCTTTCTCGAGGAGATTGTTTCGCTCTATAAAAATATCGACAAAAGAAGAAGATGAATTCGAAACTTTTCCCGATATAGACATAGACAACGTCTCCGTAACAAGGGACGATTTCTTTGACGTTCTTCTTGAACCAGACAAAGTAGAAGTTGAATTCGAAATTGATCAGGATGGTGTAAATAACATCTTAACAATGGAGGATTTTAAGGACGCTCTTGACTATGATATGATTTATCATTGGCCAAATAAAGGCGCAAGTCTTTCCAGCACCAGTTTTGGCAATTCCAAATACATCAAGCCCCAATAAAGCGGCTGGTACTACCTGGGCCTATAACAGAGAAAAACATTTTAAGTTCATTCATTAAAGTAAAAATTGAGGCAATGATGAAAACATAGCATTTATCCTATAAAAAGATTAATAGTCTTCTCCGATACGATTGTATTAAACAAAATTACAAGTATTTATTTTTTATAATGATTTTATTGCAGAAAAATGAAAAAAGTCACAATGTCTCATTTGGATGCTCACAAGCTTGACTTCTTATTGTCAATTCTTATTGGACAATATAAATATTTATCTCCCATTTATAATTGTTTTTTTTTTACTCAAATTTCAACATTCAGACCCTCTCTGTCTGATAGCTTGCTGTTAATAAAGTTCTAAACTGGAGATTTAACTGATAACCCTATTCATATTTCTAACTCCTCATACCCACAGGAAAAGTGTCATTTTTTTCATATCCACACATATCCTTCTTTTCCTCAAGAGATATTTACCAGATATTTCAAGTACGTGTTGGTTGGAAATCATGGTCAGAAATACTAAAATAATGCGATCCACAAGACTTTAATTCTTTGAAACTGAAAAACAATTTTTGATTATGTTATCAATATTCTTCTGCTATTGCTATACAAATTTATCACTTATATCAAGGTATATACACAATTTCGCATTGACGTATAACACACGGATAGTAAACAAACTGTAAACACTTTCAATGTTTAAGTTGAATATGCGCTCTAAGGATTATTGACGATTCTTTCATTTTACAAATTCGTTTGAGTTTGAAGTGCACCAATAATGAATAATAATCTAAAATAAACGGTTAAAAACCTGACAAACCAAAGTACAAGATAGTTATAGTAAAAGCCGCTTCGTAGAAAAAAATTCGAAGGGATGGACTGAATTCCAGAAGTAAAATTTTATAATATTTGACAAGCAAGTCTAAAACAAAAAGACATTTTAAAATTATAAACTAGGACCAGATAAACTTCTTATGTAAGGAGGGGGGCAAGGATTTTTTTCAAATTTTATTTTCAAATACAGATAAAGAATTTTTTTAATCTAGAAAAGGGATCATTTTGTTTTTTCTATGATTTTGTTCAATGCAAATACCAAAGGTTTTTTCAAAATCTAGGTAACGGGAAAATTACCTACCCCCCCCCCCCCCTATATGGCACCCTGATAAGCTTTGTAACATCTATTATTGATCCCCCAAGAAATTTGAAAAATTAAATGGGATACATCCTTTGGTTTTTGTCTAATCAAAGTTACAGAAACCTCTTCATCTTTTTGTGCCCAATAGCGAAATTGCCAAAAAAAAAAGAATAATATATTTTTTGCACCCAGCCAAAACAGTACAAAACTCTAGGCTTGTTATTACCTGAATAGGAGTTGGTTGTGTATATTCCATTTCCCAAATTACTTTCAATAGGCCCTCGTCAAGTGAAAGATGAGCAAACGATGACACGGGCTTAGGAGGTGAAGGACCACTGACCTGTAACAGCAAAAACTTATTTCATCATGGATAAGTAGAAAACAATACTACAGTTCGCCATGATTGAACTATCTGATGCACTATAAGCTTATCTGAAATGTATTTCTTCACTAATTATTTGTTCAAAATCTGTCAATCTAATATTTCTGCTTGAAAAAAAAAGGAAAGGAGGGACCATGCCATACTGGCAAACTAATTCGTTGCTTGGGTGACAGTATTGCCTAAAAATGTATATTAGTTTTTAGCCTGTGACTTTTGAAACGTCAAATAGCCTATAAGAATTTGAAACATTAAAAAAAAAAAAATCCTATATAACAAAGTGCCACCTCCCTACAAAAAATATTCCCCCCTCCCAAAAAAAAATTGTTTAAGATGTATAGAAACAATTTTACTTGCCCAGTTCTAGCCGAGACAACAACACCTTTCTTTCTCCAGGAACCGTATGCAAACATAATCACTTTTTAGGTTCATTGCTTTACTCTAATTATTTTTAATATTCATTTAATATTTTTTAAATTCTAAATTTTAAACTTTAAATGGCTAGTAAAAACTGAACTTCCAGTTGGTGAACAAGAGATTTGCGTAAGAACCCCTAGAATAAGCATACGTATATGCCTATGTATTTCTTGATTTAGTTTTAGACTAAAATTAAGAGAAAGAAAACCAAAAATTAATTGTGCACCTTGATTCCAAGCTTATCTCGAAGCTCATCAACTTGATCTGCTTCCATGTTTTTCATATCTTCTGGTTCAACATATACCTGTAAAACAAAAAGATTTTTGTTCTTGACTAATTCTATTAGGTCTTTCTTGCAGCAGTCCTCATTTATATTACAGGTACATGTTCGTTTCTTTCTTGTAATTCTTTTACCTGTTTGATAAAACCTATTCTAAGATACAGATATCGAACATTTTTTCCACTCACTTATTGTTAGGCCCCGGCCCCACACAACTGAGGAAAGAGAAAAAAAATGTAAAAAATATATGAAGACGAAGAATTTCTAAAAACAACAAAAAGTTAATCCAACGAAGAATAAGAATTTGAAAGCAATAGTTCTCTCAACATTTCCCTTTTTTAATCAAATGAAATCAAAAAATCACTTCAAATTCGTTTAAAAAAAAACTATAGTAACTTCAATATTTAAGCATTAGTGCATCCCATCCATATTTGGTATTATAAATAAATAAAAAGCCACAAAAACTATACAAGCTAAAGAAAAATATTGATTTTTTTTTCATCAAGAACCAGAGCTATGAGCTCATATGGCTCTTGTGACGAGGTCGAAAGAGCCAAGAGATCATATGGTAAGAGCTCTATTAAAATTCTAAAAATCAATAGATTGATTTAAAAGGAAAATCAGAGGCTTAGTGTTGATCGGGATTTGAAATAAGAGCTCTGAGTCACGAGGTCTCTAAATATCAAAATGCATTTAGATTCCATCATCCACTCGTAAGTTAAAAATACCTCAATTTTTCCTCTCCCTTCAGCCCCCCAGATGGCCGAATTAAAAAAAAAAAAAATTATCAAGTCAATTTGTGCAGCTCCCTGACACGCCTATTAATTTTCATCGTCCTAGCACGTCCAGAAGCACCAAACTCGACAAAGCCCTGAGCCTCACCCCTTAACTCCCCCAAAGAGAGCAGATCCAGTGCGTTTACGTCAATCACGTATCTACAACATTTGCTTATTTTACCCACCGAGTTTCACCCTGATCTGTCCACTCTAAGCGTTTTCCAAGATTTCCGGTTTTCCCCTCCAAATCCTCCCAAAGTCAACAGATCTGGTCGAGATTTGAAATAAGAACTCTGAGACATGAGTTCCTTTTAAATATCAAATTTCATTAAGATCTGGCCACCCATTCTTAAGTTAAAAAAAAACCTCAATTTTTCTAATTTTTCAAAATTAACAACCCCCAGCTCCCCCAAAGAGAACAGATTCAGTCCGGTTATGTCAATCACCTATCTAGAACTTGTGCTTATTCTTCCCATCAAGTTTCATCGCGATCTCTTCACTCTAAGCGTTTTCCAAGATTTCTGTTTCCCCCTCCAACCCTCTGTCTGCGGATCCGATTCGAATTGAAAATGGTGCATCTGAGACATATTATCTTTCTATATATCAAGTTTCATTAAGATCCGATCACCTATTTGTAAAATAAAGATCTCTCAATTTTCAAGTTTTGCAAGATTTCTGGTTTCCCTCTCCCCCAAAGGCATAGCATAAGCATTTAAATTTATTGCATAAGCTACATCGAAAAGTAATAATTATAATTTATGAGACTACGAATTTTTAGCTTCCAAAGGGAAATTTAAATGGGCAGCGCGGCGAAACTGTTCTCTCCATTTGGAAAATGAAAAATCCATTTATTTGGAAAATCCGTCCCAAAAAATACGAGCCACCCATCACCAATACCCGAACCAGCCCCTACCAATAGTCGAACTCGGTTACAAACAAATTTCTAACCCCCCCCCCCTAAAGTAAGAACTAATCGTTAAGTCATCTCATTGTCGCTTTCTTCACATCGATTTTCAATACTGAGCCGCAGTGTGTGATTTTTGTTTAAATGTAAGAATTTGTATAAAAAATAAAAATAAAAAAAACTGAATTTAGCTATGCTTCGATAGTTTTAAATATACCGATTTCTTTCTTTCTCTCCACGTTTTACATAATTATGAGCTATGTTAAGAAAAATGTAATTAATTCAACTAAATAGACTAAATTCAAAACTTCCTATGTTAAGTTCATGCATTTTATTTTAAATGGAAATATAGCAACATATTTTGCTAATATGTTTTTTATGGAAATGAAACATTAGGTCGTAATACCAGAAAGGTTTAACGCACCCTCCTACGAGGATAACGCAACCTCGTAGAAATACAGAAAGCATTGGGTGCCCAATGCAAATGTCCATGATCGTTTCTGTAATGATCAAATATCGTAACGCCAGCAACAGCACAGCTTAACTAAAGAAATATTTCGAGCCGGGTAACAAGCACAATGACGTTTTGTGACCTAAGCAATGAGGCGATAGAAAAATGAAGGAGGAGTTTGAATTATTAGATGGTATTAAATTGAAGGTATTATTGAAGCATTAGATGGTAATTAGCCAAAGAAATAGAATTTTAACAGCGTAATTATACGGACAATAGCCCACTCAGAAAAGATCAAGGCTGTAGGCTACAACACAAACCAAATCTATAGCCTAATGAAGAGCTATAGACATTCTTAATGAAGCTTCGCCAGATGGTTATAAACAATACAATGTCAAGGATAATATCCACAGATCAATTATGAAAGAGACCAACAATCACACCACAGTCCCTGCCAAATAGCGATCGACGCAGATTCCCTTTCTGTTTTTTTTTTTTTTTTTTTTTAGAAAACAGAAAAAAAAAACAGAAAACAGTTAGCCTTTTTTCATTATCGTTTTTTCTTCTGTTCTGTTTTATTTCTTATCGTTTTTGCCGTTTCTGTGTCTATTAAACCCATGTTTCTTAATTTTTCCGTGTTTTGGTTGCGAGTAGAATCATATCATATCCTTGCCACTTTCTTGTATTTGGACACGAATATATGAACGAAAAATATGTAAATTCCTTCCTTTTATTGATTTTTTTTGCTTGAAGAGCAACTCAAAGGTCTGGACATCAACAAGAGTTCTGGTGCTGATAGCATTCATCTGCTAAAAGAGGGTACTCCCGAAATTGCCCCTGCACTATCAATAATGTTTCAACATTCCCTTGATCACAAGTATGTCCCCTCCCACTAGGAACAAGTCTATATCAAATTTATCTTTAAAAAAAGGGGGGGTAGAGTCAAAGCTGAAAATTATAGGCCTGTCAGCCTCACGTCTGTTATTGCGTAAGTCCTTGAGAGGATTGTTAATGATGCCCTTCTTTATCACCTTGTTTCTAATGAAATTATCTACAACAGGCAGCACAACTTTCTTCCAGGACAATCTATAGAAGTTAACCTTCTTGACACTTAGTTCTGTCCTAGGATTGAATTAACCGAGGTATAAACTGGAGACTTTAGTTCTGTACTAGGAGTGACGCATGGACAAATGATAGATAGACTTATATATCAACAAGTGAACTGACAAAATTTTTATAAAATCCTAAAAAAGGCCTAGGCCAGATTTGCCTCTCACTCACGTGTACTATCTGGCGTAGCCTTTTCTAAAATTAGCTATGGCTTGATTTTCACATTTACTTGATTTTAACTCAAAATCAATCCCCCCAGGGTGGGATCAACGAGTAGTGGGGGAAATTCTGGGCCCTACTCGTGGAAACTTGGGAACGAAAAATAATACAAAGTTATACCCCCATACCTAAGACCTTACCAAACGTGACAGCTAACAGAAGACAACAAACTAACTTACAAGAAATGCAATGGAAGAAAAAAGGACAAGCCAGACCATTACAAAATATCTCAAAGCCTGAAATAAATTAAGGAATTTCACCAAACAGTATCATAACTTTAAGCCAAGGCTCGCCAACCAAAGTAAGTTGAATCCTAAGAAATTCTGGAACTATGTATCAAGCAGAGATCACAACTGGAGATCCATAAAATGTTTAACAACAAACAACGGAAGCGAAGTCATTAGTGTCCAAAATACATTTTATCTTCTAAATGAGCAATTTGCACCAGTCTTCACAAATGAATCTGATAATATTCCCATTCCCAACTTAAAAGTACAACATCTAGAAGCAAATGAGTTGCATTAGTTACTGCTTCTATGGTTGAAAAAAAACTGAAAAGCATGGACACCAAAAAACTGCTGGTCCTGATAACATTAATTCACTTCTGCTAAAAGAAGCTGCTTGCAAAATCGCCTCAGCACTATCTATACTTTTTCAACATTCCCTTGATCATAAGTATGTTCCCTTCCAATGGAGACTAGCCTATATACCACCTATCTTTAAGAAGGGGGATGGATCCAAAGCTGAAGTTTATAGAGCTATCAGTCTCAGGTCTGCTGTTACAGAAGTCCTTGAGAGGATTGTTAATGATGCACTTCTTCAACACCTTGTTACTAATGAAATTATCTCCAATAGGCAGCATGACTTTCTCCCCAGACAATCTGTAGAAACTAACCTGCTAGACATTTATTAATAGGTTACCCACTTACTAGAAAAAGGCCTTCCAGTTGATTTAA
Source organism: Artemia franciscana (assembly GCF_032884065.1). Taxonomy (NCBI): domain Eukaryota; kingdom Metazoa; phylum Arthropoda; class Branchiopoda; order Anostraca; family Artemiidae; genus Artemia; species Artemia franciscana. Next base: position 25,975,943 of record NC_088883.1, on the reverse strand, counting down.
TTCTTTTAGACCTAGCCAAAGCATTCAACAAGGTCACACATAATCGGCTTTATGAATCAACCATGAATTAGTAGACTGGCTAATGGACTTCCTGGCTGGCAGGCTATATGGCTGTTCACAACGTATAGCAAATTTACCAACTCTTAGCCCTGTAATGTTCTATGCAGTGTTCCCCAGGGAACAGTTTAGGGAACCCACATTATTTTTTCTTTATATAAATGATAAGATAACCAAAGTCAGCAACCACCTAACCCTTTATGCTGACGACTCAAATCTGTTTAATGTACCTGAAAAATCATCAATACAATCTGACCTTGACTACATTCAGCCATAGGCAGATAGGTGGCTTCTCTCTTTCAACATATCAAAATGCATCACCATTCCTTTTTGGTCACAATAATCCTCTACACCAATACACTATTAATGATAACCAGACATCATCCCCCATTCCTCTTTAAACTTGCACCAGGGGTAAAGACCAGGGAGTCACTATAGATAATCTTCTGAATTTCCATGAACACTGTAAAAACTGTTTTCAAAGCAGATTCTAGCCTTGGACTTCTTAAAAGAATACTTACTAGCCAATCACATGGAAACTTCTTGAAGGTATACAAGGTAATTGTGAGACCTGTACTTGACTTTGGAACCTGCCTTGCTGGTCCATTTTTACAAAGGTGATATACAGTTGATTGAAGGAGTACACAGGAAAGCCACCAAGTACAACTCAGGACTTGGTAAGAAATCATATAATGAAAGGCTATTTAATGTAAAGCCCCCATCTCTGATATTCTGATGCAAGCGGAGTGACGAATTACTCACATGTAAAATTTGTCAACCAACCCCAAAATTTGCTCTTTACCCAGTTACTCAGAAAAGACAAACACAAGGTCATTCTAATAAGCTTCATAACCCCAGAGTTAACACTAAATTAGACAAGACTTCTTTAGCCAAAGGGTCATCAATGATTGGAACTGTTTAACTGTGGAGACAGTGTCTTCAACATTAGCTGAAGTCTTTAAAAGGAGACTTGACAAAGAATGGGATACAACTGAACCTACAAGATAAGACTGGATCTACCTTTTATCTGCGTCTCACAAATAATGATTCATATATATGTATATATAACAGAGTTGTGCTAGGATACGGATGCTGCTTGTCATACCCAAACAGCTCACGTTGTGCAGCGGTGTCTACTCTAAACTACAGAAGAAGTCCCCTTGATCATACCTATCTGGGGTCACTGTTACCATCACTAAGAGTGTTAATCACACTCTTAGTTGGAAAGCGTGTCACTCGAATGTAAACACAGTCAAAACCCTTTTATATTTTGTGTAAAAACTTTTTAACTGCCATCTGAACAATGAAGCTGAACTGATCCAACATTGGATCTTGTTTTCCTCTGAAGTATAAATTAAGGTAAATGGGCTAGACTGTAATTATAGCCCCAAACTGTGTGACAAAAAATCCAAACATTTTGCATGTTGTCACTGATTTACAATTACCCCTAAGTTTAAATTAAGTGGTTTATCCTTGTTTGTTTTTGCTCTTTTTGTTTGGACTTTGAAGTGAGATTCTTATTTTTATTCCCCTGGGAATCAGCGTTCTTCTGTCTTAAATTGCTGTCAGTATGTAGTTACTGATAATTGTTATTTTTGCCAATATCAGATTTTCATCTGACATATTTAAATTTTAGTAACCACAGAATAAGCAAACCAAGTCATCATATCACCCAGCAGCAGTACAGGAATACAAGCAAGTCCATGCAAGGATAAGACAGATGTACTTCTTGTAGTATATGGCTAGGTGACACTGCAAATGCAACAAACTATGATGTGTTCGGAAGATGTCTGTGTGCTACCTGCCTCAACCTAAGAACCAAAGAATGTGAATTACACAATTAAACAAGAGCAAAGAGGTCATATGGCAGTTGTGACGAGGTCGGAAGAGCCAAGACCTCATATGGTATGAACTCTGGTAAAGTTCTAAGAATCAATGGATTGATTTAAAAAGAAAATCAGAGCATTAATGCCAGTTGGGATTTAAAATAAGAGCTCTAAATCACGAGGTCCTTCTAAATATCGAAATTCATTAAGATCCAATCATCCACTTATAAGTTAAAAATACCTTAAATTTTCCTCTCCCTTTAGCCCCCCAGATGGTCGAATAGGGGAAAACGACTTTATCCCCTCCAACTCTCTCCAATGTCAACAGATCTGGTCAGGATTTGAAATCAGAGTTCTGAGACAGGAGTTCCTTCTAAATATCAAATTTCAGTAAGATCCGGTCTCCCGTTATTAAGTAAAATACCACAATTTGTCTTATTTTTCCAAATTAACAACCCCCAGCTTCTTCCCATCAAGTTTCATCCCGATCTCTCCTCAAGCGTTTTCCAAATTTACTGTTTCCCCCACCCAGCTCCCCCCAATGTCACCAGATCTGGTCGGAATTTAAAATGAGAGTTCTAAAGCACAAGATCCTTCTAAATATCAAATTTCATTAAGACTTGATCACCCGTTCGTAATTTACAAATATCTTATTTTTTCTAATTTTTCTGAATTAGACCCCCCCCCCCAAACTCCACCAAAGACAGCAAATCCATTCCGGTTATGTCACGTATCTAGGACTTGTGACTATTTTTCCCACCAAGTTTCATCACGATCCCTCCACAAAACGTTTTCCAAGATGTTAGGTCCCCCCCCCCAACTCCCCGCAGTTTCACTGGATCCGGTTGGGATTTAAAATAAGAGCTCTGGGACATGATATCCTTCCAAACATCAAATTTCATTGAGATCCGATCACGTATTCGTAAGTTAAAAATACTTCATTTTTCTAATTTTTTCGATTTAACCATCCCCCCATCCCTCCACCAGATGGTCCAATCGGGAAAACGATAATTTCTAATTTAATCTAGTCTGGTGCCTGATACGCCTGGCAAATTTCATTGTTTTAGCTCACCTGGAAATGCCTAAAGTAGCAAAACCAGGACTGACAGACAGACTGACAGAATTTGTGATTGTTAATGTCACTTGGTAGATACCAACTGCCATAATGACAAAAAATAGGTTGCCAATGGTTATATATCCAATGTAAAACTAACCCAACAGATACTCAAGCTAATCCATTGGCTGCTCATGTGGACAATGTAAGTAAGTAGTAGTAGCAGTAAGACGACACTAGACCTATAAGGTCCAAACCGGCGGTGCTGATCTCGGTTTTATGGCCCTTCAGCCACGAAGTACATGTGAACAATGTACACGATTTTCAAAAACCCAATTCTGGCCTTACAGACTAGTTTATCCAAGCCATTGGGTACATTATCCAAGGGAATGAGTAGCTAAACTGAAGCAACTAAAGTTGAAACCACTGAACTTGCATTACAGTCAAAGTGCAACATAACTAATAGAAAACAAATTGCTTATGATCCTAAAAATACAGATACTAACACTCTTAAGAATGATAATCAGCCACAAAGTGCAAACAAATTCAGAAAACTAGTGTGCAACAAAACAAACAGAGAGCAATGGAAAAATAACCTAGTTGCACACGATATTCCTTTGACCATGAATGACAACATACGTTTGAAACTATTTAGAGTCCCAGTGTGGCCTGCCATCTGCTCCTATCTCTAATGCAAAATGTCTACCTACCATGATCCTTATTGCCAGCAAATCAGTTCAAAGACCTCTCCCTCCACTTTTTACTGTACCTACAGTCCTGATCAAACATGTCTTCAAGACAACATCCCACTTGAAGTTAGTGATCTGTTTCTGCAGCAATAAATCGAGAAGACAGAGCTAAGCATGAGGCACTTGTTGAAGAATTGAAAGCCAAAGATACCACTTTGGATTAAGACCTTGCTATCCACAATGGCAAAATCACCAATGGCTAAACTGTAGATCCTACCCATGCAAAACATGAGGAGCAAGGACTAGGTACCAAAAACTACTCACAAGCAAGTCTAGACTTCTGTATTATATTAATCAACATAAAACTTATGAACAAAATGAATAAAGTATTGTATTGAATTTATAGTAAGAACATTATCTGGTTCTACAAACTGAAATATTCCCTATGAATAAAAGGAACAGATTAGAAGATGTGTGCACTCAAATGCCCAATTATGAGATCACCTCTAACTTCTCATAAAACAAGAGCTAAGAGCTCATATGGCACTTGTGATGAGATTGGAGGAGCCAAGAGCTCCTCAAGACATGAGATCTAGCCAATTCTAAGAATCAAAAGATTTATTTAAAAGGAAAATCAGAGGCTTAATACTGGTTGGGATTTAAAATAAGAGCTCTATGATACAACATCCTTCTAAATATCAAAATTCATTAAGATCTGATCCCCCATTTGTGTGTTAAAAATACTTCATTTTTTCTAATTTTTCTTCTCCTTCAACTCCCCAGATAGACGAATCACGTCAATTGGTAAAGGTCTTTGACATTCCTACCAATTTTTATCATCCTAGCATGTCCAGAAGCACAACTCACCAAAGCACCGGACCTCCCTAACTCCCCCCCAAAGAAAGCGGGTCCGGTCCGGTTACGTCAATTACGTACCTACGACATTTGCTTATTCTACCCACCAAGTTTCATCCCAATCTCTCCACCCTAAGCATTTCCCAAGATTTCCTGTTTACCCCTCCAACTCCCCCCAATGTAACCATTTCTGGTCTGGATACAAAAATAAGAGCTCTGAGACATGAATACCTAATAAAATATCAAGTTTCATTAAGATCTGGTCACCCATTTGTAAGAAAAATACCTCAATTCTTCTAATTTTTCCAAATTAACACCAACACCCCAAATCCCCCAAAGAGATCAGATTCAGTTCGGTATGTCAATCATGTACCTAGGACATGTGCTTATTTATCCCACCAAGTTTCATCATGATCTCTCAACTCTAAGCGTTCTCATAAGATTTACAGCTTCCCCATCCAATATCACCAGATATGGTCGGGATTTAAAATAAGAGCTGAGACACAAGGTCCTTCCAAATATCAAATTTCATTAATATCTGATCACCCATTTGTAAGTTAAAAATACCTCTTTTTTCAATTTTTCCTCTCCCTCAGCACCCAAGATGGTCAAATTGGGGAAACAACTGCTATCTAGTCAATTTGTGCAGGTCCTTGACACACCTACAAATTTATATTGTCCTAGCACATCCAGAAGCACCAAACTTGCCAAAGTACTGGAAATCCCCTCTCCCAAACAGAGCATATCCAGTCCAACTATGTTAATAATGTATCTAGAAATTGTGCTTATTGTTCCCATTAAGTTGCATCCTGATCTCTCCACTCTAAGCGTTTTCCAAGATTTCGGTTTCCCCCCTCCACCCCTCTATGTTCCCAGATCTAATTCAAATTGAAAACAGAGCATGTGAGACACGAGATCTTTCTAATATATCAAGTTTCATTAAGATCTGACCATCTATTCTTAAAATACCTCAATTTTCATGTTTTCCAAGATTTCCAGTTTCCTCCTCCAACTCCCCCCAATGTCACCGGATATGGTTGGGATTTTAAATAAGAGCTCTGAACCACAAGACCCTTCAAGATATTAAGCTTCATTAAGATCTGATCCCTTGTTTGTAAGTTAAAAATATCTCATTTTTCCCAAATTACCCCCTCTAGCTCCAACAAAGAAAGTCAATCCAGTCTGGTTATTCCAATCATGTATCTAGGACTTGTGCTTATTCTTCCTACCAAGTATCATCAGAATCTCTCCACTTGAAGCATTTTCCAAGATTTCTAGTTTCTTCCTCCAACTCCCCCCAATGTCACCAGATCCAGTCAGGATTTAAAATAAGAACTCTGTGGCCCAAGGTCCTTCCAAAATCAAATTTCATTAGGATCCAATCACCCATTCCTAATTTAAAATTACCTCATTTTTCTAATTTTTCTGAATTACCAAATTAGTTCTTTCCCCCCTCTTCCCCCACTCTTCCAAAGAGATCAGATCCAATCGATTATTTCAATCATGTATCTAGGACTTGTGCTTATTCTTCCTACCAAGTATCAT